>NW_026779562.1:0-12500 GCF_030144855.1 Hypanus sabinus | reverse complement strand
GACGGGGGGAAAGTCCTGGATGAAGAATCCACACATCATTGCCAAGGGAGGGGGCACAGGGAGAGGGATGGGGAGAGGGGTTGGTGAACAGGGAGAGAGGGGGCAACGTGAGGGAAGGGGGCAGAGGGACGGGGGAGGGAGAGGTATATAGGGGGAGATATCAGTGATGGGAACGGAAATGGGGAACGAAGGGGGGGGGACAGATGAAATACTGGGGAGGGGGAGGAGAGTGAGGGAGGTGCACCTTCTGTGAATGGGGAGGGAGAGAGTGGACAGAGCAGAGGCGAGGGAAAGATGTAAGGGTGGGCAGAGAGCGGAGGGGAGGGGGAATGGGGGAGGGGGATGCGGGATTGGGGCAGAGCGGAGGGAAAGGGGAGAGGGGGTGGGGAGGGATGTGGGAAAGAGCGAAGGGGCGTGGGAGAGGAGGTGGGGAGGGATGTGGGAAAGAGCGGTGGGGAGCAGGGGAAAGACGAGGGAGGGGGTCAGAGAGGTGGGGAGAGTAGGTGGCAGGAAGCACGAGGAAGTCGAGCTTCTGGATGAAGAAGGGTTTTGAGAGGAGGGACGTGCAGAGAGACGGGGGGGGGTAGAGGAGAGGTGCTGATCAGCTGCAGGAACATTTGGGGCGATACCAACAATGACAGAAAGTCGAGGCGAGGAGGGAGCTCTGTCCTGAAAGAGGAGGCCGTGAGGGGGTAACTGTGTTAGGGAATCCCTCGACCCGATGGGCAGCCCCCTCCCCTGTGCTTTCACCCGAAACAGACCAGAGCCCAGAGTTTACCCGAACACTCGAGTGGGCGTGGGGGGGGGGGCACTCCTATAGGACCCGGCCAGCCCCCACCTCGATGATCACTCCAAACTCCGAGATCAACGTCCAACAGCGAGACACTCTGGTGGTGTTTGGGGTGGGAGGAAGGGTTGAGGACTGAAATATTCCCCCAGGCCCACAGTTCCCCCGACCCCCATCCCTGCTCCTTTCCCACGACCCCTTTCCATGCACCCCACAGTCAGGACAACCAATCAGAATTCAGCCTGGACGCTCTGTCAGCTGTCTCCGAGGAGAAAAACAGGTTTTACGTTCTGAGGGAAAGTGAAACCAAAATTTAAATAATTTATCAAACCAGCTGATCACAAACACCGGGGTCAAATACAGAGTGAATCTCCCTCCACACCGTCCCATCACAAACACCCGGGGTCAAATACAGAGTGAATCACCCTCCACACCGTCCCATCACACACTCCCGGGGTCAAATACAGAGTGAATCACCCTCCACACCGTCCCATCACACACTCCCGGGGTCAGACACAGAGTGAATCTCCCTCCACACCGTCCCATCACACACTCCCAGGGTCAAATACAGAGTGAATCACCCTCCACACCGTCCCATCACACACACCCGGGGTCAAATACAGAGTGAATCACCCTCCACACCGTCCCATCACACACTCTCGGGTCAAATACAGAGTGACTCTCCCTCCACACCGTCCCATCACAAACACCCGGGGTCAGACACAGAGTGAATCTCCCTCCACACCGTCCCATCACACACTCCCGGGGTCAGACACAGAGTGAATCTCCCTCCACACCGTCCCATCACACACTCCCGGGGTCAAATACAGAGTGAATCTCCCTCCACACCGTCCCCTCACACACTCCCGGGGTCAAATACAGAATGAATCACCCTCCACACCGTCCCATCACACACTCCCGGGGTCAAATACAGAGTGAATCTCCCTCCACACCGTCCCCTCACACCACTCCGGGTCAAATACAGAATGAATCACCCTCCACACTGTCCCATCACACACTCCCGGCGTCAAATACAGAGTGAATCTCCCTCCACACCGTCCCCTCACACACTCCGGGGTCAAATACAGAATGAATCTCCCTCCACACCGTCCCATCACACACTCCCGGGGTCAGACACAGAGTGAATCTCCCTCCACACCGTCCCATCACACACTCCCGGGGTCAGACACAGAGTGAATCTCCCTCCACACCGTCCCATCACACACTCCCGGGGTCAGACACAGAGTGAATCTCCCTCCACACCGTCCCATCACACACTCCCGGGGTCAAATACAGAGTGAATCACCCTCCACACCGTCCCATCACACACTCCCGGGGTCAGACACAGAGTGAATCTCCCTCCACACCGTCCCATCACACACTCACCGGGGTCAGACACAGAGTGAATGTCCCTCCACACCGTCCATCACACACTCCCGGGTCAGACACAGAGTGAATGTCCCTCCACACCGTCCCATCACACATTTTCCCGGGGTCAGACACAGAGTGAATCTCCCTCCACACCGTCCCATCACACACTCCCGGGGTCAGACACAGAGTGAATCTCCCTCCACACCGTCCCATCACACACTCCCGGGGTCAGACACAGAGTGAATCTCCCTCCACACCGTCCCATCACACACTCCCGGGGTCAGACACAGAGTGAATGTCCCTCCACACCGTCCCATCACACACTCCCAGGGGTCAGACACAGAGTGAATCTCCCCCCACACCGTCCCATCACACACTCCCGGGGTCAGACACAGAGTGAATGTCCCTCCACACCGTCCCATCACACACTTTCCCGGGGTCAGACACAGAGTGAATCTCCCTCCACACCGTCCCATCACACACTCCCGGGGTCAGACACAGAGTGAATCTCCCTCCACACCGTCCCATCACACACTCCCGGGGTCAAATACAGAGTGAATCACCCTCCACACCGTCCCATCACACACTCCCGGGGTCGGACACAGAGTGAATCTCCCTCCACACCGTCCCATCACACACTCCCGGGGTCAGACACAGAGTCAATCTCCCTCCACACCGTCCCATCACACACTCCCAGGGTCAAATACAGAATGAATCACCCTCCACACCGTCCATTCACACACTCCCGGGGTCAGACACAGAGTGAATCTCCCTTCACACCGTCCCATCACACACTCACTGGGTCAGACAGAGTGAATCTCCCTCCACACTGCCCCATCAGAGATAGATTTGGATCGAGAAGGACTGAGGTAAGGGTAGAGGAGAGATATGAGGAGGGACAGCAGGTGATAGGGACAGAAGAAAGTGGGGAGAACAGGGTGAGGAGTAGGGGGAGGAAATGTAAGGGGGAGAGAGTGAGAGGCAGGAATGGGGTGCTAGGAGTTTGGGAGAGCAGTGGGGGGAGAGGTTGTAGAAATGGAAGTGGAGGATGAAAGGGGGAAGATGAGGGAAGTAGAGTGAGAGAAAGGGTGAGAGTGAAGGGGAGGGGAAGACATGAGTAATGGGGTTGAGAGAGATTGAAGTGGAGGGACAGGGAGAGAGGGAAAGATTAGGGATTAGGGAGTGGAAGACGTGAGCAAGGGATTTGAGAGATGGGGAAAGTAGGTCCTGTGAGAGAGAGGATGGGAAAGTCGAGGCGAGGAGGGAGCTCTGTCCTGAAAGAGGAGGCCGTGAGGGGGTAACTGTGTTAGGGAATCCCTCGACCCGATGGGCAGCCCCCTCCCCTGTGCTTTCACCCAAAACAGACCACAGCCCAGAGTTTACCCGAACACTCGAGTGGGCGTGGGGGGGGGGGCACTCCTATAGGACCCGGCCAGCCCCCACCTCGATGATCACTCCAAACTCCGAGATCAACGTCCAACAGCGAGACACTCTGGTGGTGTTTGGGGTGGGAGGGAAGGGTTGAGGACTGAAATATTCCCCCAGGCCCACAGTTCCCCGACCCCCATCCCTGCTCCTTTCCCACGACCCTTTCATGCACCCCACAGTCAGGACAACCAATCAGAATTCAGCCTGGACGCTCTGTCAGCTGTCTCCGAGGAGAAAAACAGGTTTTACGTTCTGAGGAAAAGTGAAACCAAAATTTAAATAATTTATCAAACCAGCTGATCACAAACACCCGGGGTCAAATACAGAATGAATCTCCCTCCTCACCGTCCATCACACACACCCGGGGTCAAATACAGAGTGAATCTCCTCCACACCGTCCCATCACAAACACCCGGGGTCAAATACAGAGTGAATCACCCTCCTCATCGTCCCATCACACACTCCCGGGGTCAGACACAGAGTGAATCTCCTCCACACCGTCCCATCACACACTCCCGGGGTCAAATACAGAGTGAATCTCCCTCCACACCGTCCCATCACACACTCCCGGGGTCAGACACAGAGTGAATCTCCTCCACACCGTCCCATCACACACCGTCCGGGTCAGACACAGAGTGAATCTCCCTCCACACTGTCCCACCACACACTCCCGGGTCAGACACAGAGTGAATCTCCCTCCACACCGTCCCATCACACACTCCCGGGGTCAGACACAGAGTGAATCTCCCTCCACACCGTCCCATCACACACTCCCGGGGTCAAATACAGAGTGAATCACCTCCACACCGTCCCATCACACACTCCCGGGGTCAGACACAGAGTGAATCTCCCTCCACACCGTCCCATCACACACTCCCGGGGTCAAATACAGAGTGAATCACCCTCCACACCGTCCCATCACACACTCCCGGGGTCAAATACAGAGTGAATCACCCTCCACACCGTCCCATCACACACTCCGGGTCAAATACAGAGTGAATCTCCCTCCTCACCGTCCCATCACAAACACCCGGGGTCAAATACAGAGTGAATCACCCTCCACACCGTCCCATCACACACTCCCGGGGTCAGACACAGAGTGAATCTCCCTCCACACTGTCCCATCACACACTCCCGGGGTCAAATACAGAGTGAATCTCCCTCCTCACCGTCCCATCACAAACACCGGGGTCAAATACAGAGTGAATCTCCCTCCACACCGTCCCATCACACACTCCCGGGGTCAGACACAGAGTGAATCTCCCTCCACACCGTCCCATCACACACTCCCGGGGTCAAATACAGAGTGAATCTCCTCCACACCGTCCCATCACACACTCCCGGGGTCAGACACAGAGTGAATCTCCCTCCACACCGTCCCATCACACACTCCCGGGGTCAAATACAGAATGAATCACCCTCCACACCGTCCCATCACAGACTCCCGGGGTCAAATACAGAGTGAATCACCCTCCACACCGTCCCATCACACACTCCCGGGGTCAGACACAGAGTGAATCTCCCTCCACACCGTCCCATCACACACTCCCGGGGTCAAATACAGAGTGAATCACCCTCCACACCGTCCCATCACACACTCCGGGGTCAAATACAGAATGAATCACCCTCCACACCGTCCCATCACAGACTCCCGGGGTCAAATACAGAGTGAATCACCCTCCACACCGTCCCATCACACACACCCGGGGTCAGACACAGAATGAATCTCCCTCCACACCGTCCCATCACACACACCCGGGTCAGACACAGAGTCAATCTCCCTCCACACCGTCCCATCATACACTCCCGGGGTCAGACACAGAATGAATCTCCCTCTACACCGTCCCATCACACACACCCGGGGTCAGACACAGAGTCAATCTCCCTCCACACCGTCCCATCATACACTCCCGGGGTCAGACACAGAGTGAATCTCCCTCCACACCATCCCATCACACACTCCTGGGGTCAAATACAGAATGAATCTCCCTCCACACCATCCCATCACACACTCCTGGGGTCAAATACAGAATGAATCTCCCTCCACACCGTCCATCACACACTCCCGGGGTCAGACACAGAGTGAATCTCCCTCCACACCGTCCATCACACACTCCCGGGGTCAAATACAGAGTGAATCTCCCTCCACACCGTCCCATCACACACTCCCGGGGTCAGACACAGAGTGAATCTCCCTCCACACCGTCCCATCACACACTCCCGGGGTCAGACACAGAGTGAATCTCCCTCCACACCGTCCCATCACACACTCCCGGGGTCAAATACAGAGTGAATCACCCTCCACACCGTCCCATCACACTGTCCCGGAGTCAGACGCAGAGTGAATCTCCCTCCACACCGTCCATCACACACTCCCGGGGTCAAATACAGAGTGAATCTCCCTCCACACCGTCCCATCACACACTCCCGGGGTCAAATACAGAGTGAATCTCCCTCCACACCGTCCCATCACACACTCCCGGGGACAGACACAGAGTGAATCTCCCTCCTCACCCGTCCCATCACACACTCCCGGGGACAGACACAGAGTGAATCTCCTCCTCACCGTCCCATCACACTCCTGGGGTCAGACACAGAGTGAATCTCCCTCCTCACCGTCCATCACACACTCCCGGGGACAGACACAGAGTGAATCTCCCTCCACACCGTCCCATCACACACTCCCGGGGTCAGACACAGAGTGAATCTCCCTCCACACTGTCCCATCACACACACCCGGGGTCAAATACAGAGTGAAACTCCCTCCACACCGTCCCATCACACACTCCCGGGGTCAGACACAGAGTGAACGTCCGCAGCGTGCTGCCTGGGGCTGGTGGTGTTTGCAGGAGCAATGCAGGTGTTGGTCAGAAAAGGGAAGCCAGGGAATGGAGGGAGACGGAGATTGCACTGGCGACATGGGGTCTAGTACGGAGATGGTGGGCAGAAGGGCCTGCACAGTTGGGTGTTGTGTCTGGTACCGAGCAGCCTTCGAGACGTCGCAGATAGTGAAACTGATAGTTGTTGTTGAGAGCTGGTTTACCGGCAGGCCGTCTCCTTTTCCAGGAACAGCCACACCTCAGAACCTTGGAATCCCCGAGATTCCCGGCACAGACGTGGCCGAACCGTTCCCCACGTCGGCCGGCGGGAGGGGAGGAGAGGGGCTGGGAGAAGCGGGGAGGGAGGAAGCTAGGTAGAAGGGAGGGGTGGAGGGGGAGTGAAAAGGAGGGGCAGGGGTGGGGGAGAGAGAAGGAGGGTAGGGGAGGAGGGGGAGGGAGGAAGCTAGGTAGGAGGGGAGGGGTGGAGGGGGAGTGAAAAGGAGGGGCAGGGGTGGGGGAGAGAAGAAAGGAGGGAGGGAGGGGGTGGAGGGGAGAGAGAAGGAGGGAGGGCGAGGGAGAGGCGAGAGGGAGGATGCAGAGAAGGTGGGGAAGGGAGAAGGAGGGGGAGGAGGAAGCTAGGTGGGAGGGGAGAGGTAGAGGAGGAGGGGGAGGGGTAGAGGAGGAGGGGGAGGGGTGGGGGAGAGAGAAGGAGGGGGATGGGAGAGCAGAGAGGGGGATGCAGAGAGGTGGGGAAGGGAGAAGGGAGCAGAGAGGGAGAGTGAGGGAGGAGGAAAGAGGCAGAGGGGGAGGACAGAGTGAAGAGGAGAGGGAAGGAGTGAGGGGAGGAGGAAGGAGCGAGGGAAAGGAGAGGGATAGGAAGAACAGGTGGGGAAGAAGGGAAAGGAGGGGGAGAGAGTGTGTGGAGGAAGAGAGAGAGGGAGGAGGGAGGGAAGGGTGGAGGGGAGGCGGAGGACAGGTGTCCTCAGTGCCCGTTGAAGATCGATCCCACTGTGGAGGGAGATGAAGCTGTCAGTATGTGGTCAGTATATCACTGTAACCCCCCCTGAATCCCCAACACCCCTCCACATCCCCATCACCCCCTCCCTCCCCTACACCCCTCCCCTTCTCCGTCTCCCCTCCTCCCTACACCCTCCCGTCTCCGTCACCCCCTCCCTCCCCTACACCCCTCCCCGTCTCCGTCACCCCCTCCCTCCCCTACACCCCTCCCCGTCTCCGTCACCCCCTCCCTCCCCTACACCCCTCCCCATTTCCGTCACCCCTCCCTCCCCTACACCCCTCCCTGTCTCCGTCACCCCTCCCTCCCCTACACCCCTCCCCGTCTCCGTCACCCCCTCCTCCCTGTCTCCGTCACCCCCTCCCTCCCTGTCTCCATCACCCCTCCCTCCCTACACCCTCCCATCTCCGTCACCCTCTCCCTCCCCTACACCCCTCTGTGTCTCCATCACCCCTCCCTCCCCTACACCCCTCCCCGTCTCCGTCACCCCCTCCCTCCCTGTCTCCGTCACCCCTCCCTCCCCTACACCCCTCTGTGTCTCCATCACCCCTCCCTTCCCTACACCCCTCCCCGTCTCTGTCACCCTCCCTCCCCTACACCCCTCCGCGTCTCCGTCACCCTCCCTCCCCTACACCCTCCCCATCTCCATCACCCCTCCCTCCCTTACACCCCTCCCAGTCTCTGTCACCCCACCCTCCCCTAACCCCTCCCCGTCTCCGTCACTCCTCCCTCACATACACCCCACCCCGTCTCCATCACCCCCTCCCTCCTCATCTCCCACCCCCTCCCTTCTCTACACCTCTCCCCGTCACCCCCTCCCTTCCCTATACCCCTCCCTGTCTCTGTCACCCTCTCCCTCCCCCACACCCCTCCCCATCTCCGTCACCCCCTCCCTCCCCTACACCCCTCTCCATCTCTGTCATCCCCTCCCTCCCCTACACCCCTCCCCGTCTCCGTCACCTCCTCCCTCCCCACACCCCTCCCCATCTCCGTCACCCCCTCCCTCCCTACACCCTCCCCGTCTCCGTCACCCCCTCCCTCCCCTACACCCCTCCCCATCTCCGTCACCCTCTCCCTCCCCTACACCCCTCTGTGTCTCCATCACCCCTCCCTCCCCTACAACCCCTCCCCGTCTCCGTCACCCCCTCCCTCCCTGTCTCCGTCACCCCTCCCTCCCCTACACCCCTCTGTGTCTCCATCACCCCTCCCTTCCCTACACCCCTCCCCGTCTCTGTCACCCTCCCTCCCCTACACCCCTCCGCGTCTCCGTCACCCTCCCTCCCCTACACCCCTCCCATCTCCATCACCCCTCCCTCCCTTACACCCCTCCCAGTCTCTGTCACCCCACCCTCCCCTAACCCCTCCCCGTCTCCGTCACTCCCCTCCCTCACATACACCCACCCCGTCTCCATCACCCCCTCCCTCCTCATCTCCCACCCCCTCCCTTCTCTACACCTCTCCCCGTCACCCCCTCCCTTCCTATACCCCTCCCTGTCTCTGTCACCCTCTCCCTCCCCCACACCCCTCCCCATCTCCGTCACCCCCCTCCCTCCCCTACACCCCTCTCCATCTCTGTCATCCCCTCCCTCCCCTACACCCCTCCCCGTCTCCATCACCCCCTCCCTCCCTACACCCCTCCCCGTCTCCGTCACCTCCTCCCTCCCCACACCCCTCCCCATCTCCGTCACCCCCCCTCCCTCCCCTACACCCCTCCCGTCTCCGTCACCCCCTCCCTCCCCTACACCCCTCCCCATCTCCGTCACCCCTCCCTCCCCTACACCCCTCTGTGTCTCCATCACCCCTCCCTCCCCTACACCCCTCCGCGTCTCCGTCACCCTCCCTCCCCTACACCCCTCCCCATCTCCATCACCCCTCCCGCCCTTACACCCCTCCCAGTCTCTGTCACCCCACCCTCCCCTAACCCCTCCCCGTCTCCGTCACTCCTCCCTCACATACACCCCTCCCCGTCTCCATCACCCCCTCCCCTCCTCATCTCCCACCCCCTCCCTTCTCTACACCCCTCCCCGTCACACCCTCCTTCCCTATACCCCTCCCTGTCTCTGTCACCCTCTCCCTCCCCCACACCCCTCCCCATCTCCGTCACCCCCTCCCTCCCCTACACCCCTCTCCATCTCTGTCATCCCCTCCCTCCCCTACACCCCTCCCCCGTCACCGTCACCCCTCCCTCCCCTACACCCCTACCCGTCTCCGTCACCTCCTCCCTCCCCACACCCCTCCCATCTCCGTCACCCCCCTCCTCCCCCACACCCCTCCCCATCTCCGTCACCCCCTCCCTCCCCTACACCCCTCTCCATCTCTGTCATCCCCTCCCTCCCCTACACCCCTCCCATCTCCGTCACCCCCTCCCTCCCCCACACCCCTCCCCATCTCCGTCACCCCCTCCCTCCCCTACACCCCTCTCCATTTCTGTCATCCCCTCCCTCCCCTACACCCCTCCCCGTCTCCGTCACCCACTCCTTCCCCGTCTCTGTCACCCTCCTCCCCACATCCCTCCTGTCTCCGTCACCCCCTCCCCATTTCCGTCATCCCCTCCATCTCCGTCTCTGTTACCCCTCCCTCCCCTACACCCTCCCCTTATCCGTCACCCCATCCCTCCTCTAACCCCTCCCCGTCTCTGTCACCCCCTCCCTCCCTACACCCCTCCCCGTCTCCGTCACCCCCTCCCTCCCCTACACCCCTCCCCCTCCATCACCCCTCCCTCCCCTACGCCCGTCCCCCTCCATCACCCCTCCCTCCCTTACACCCCTCCAGTCTCTGTCACCCCACCCTCCCCTAACCCCTCCCCGTCTCCGTCACTCCCTCCCTCACATACACCCCTCCCCGTCTCCATCACCCCCTCCCTCCTCATCTCCCACCCCCTCCTTCTCTCTACACCCCTCCCCGTCACCCCCCTCCCTTCCCTATACCCCTCCCTGTCTCTGTCACCCTCTCCCTCCCCCACACCCCTCCCCATCTCCGTCACCCCCTCCCTCCCCTACACCCCTCTCCATCTCTGTCATCCCCTCCCTCCCCTACACCCCTCCCCGTCTCCGTCACCCCCTCCCTCCCCTACACCCCTACCCGTCTCCGTCACCTCCTCCCTCCCCCACACCCCTCCCCATCTCCCGTCACCCCCTCCCTCCCCCACACCCCTCCCCATCTCCGTCACCCCCTCCCTCCCCTACACCCCCCCCATCTCCGTCACCCCTCCCTCCCCACACCCCTCCCCATCTCCGTCACCCCCTCCCTCCCCTACACCCCTCTCCATCTCTGTCATCCCCTCCCTCCCCTACACCCCTCCCCATCTCCGTCACCCCCTCCCTCCCCCACACCCCTCCCATCTCCGTCACCCCCTCCCTCCCCTACACCCCTCTCCATCTCCGTCATCCCCTCCCTCCCCTACACCCCTCCCCGTCTCCGTCACCTCCTCCTTCCCCACACCCCTCCCCATCTCCGTCACCCCCTCCCTCCCCTACACCCCTCCCGTCTCCGTCACCCCCTCCTCCCCTACACCCTCCCCTTCTCCGTCACCCCCTCCCCTCCCCTACACCCCTCCCCATCTCCGTCACCCCCCCTCCCTCCCCTACACCCCTCTCCATTTCTGTCATCCCCTCCCTCCCTACACCCCTCCCCGTCTCCGTCACCCACTCCTTCCCCGTCTCTGTCACCCTCCCTCCCACATCCCTCCCTGTCTCCGTCACCCCCTCCCCATTTCCGTCATCCCCTCCATCTCCGTCTCTGTTACCCCTCCCTCCCTACACCCCTCCCCTTATCCGTCACCCCATCCCTCCTCTAACCCCTCCCCGACTCTGTCACCCCCTCCCTCCCCTACACCCTCCCCGTCTCCGTCACCCCCTCCTCCCCTACACCCCTCCCCCTCATCACCCTCCCTCCCCTACGCCCGTCCCCCTCCATCACCCCTCCCTCCCCTACACCCCTCTCCATCTCCGTCATCCCCTCCCTCCCCTACGCCCCTCCCCCTCCATCACCCCCTCCCGCCCCTACACCCTCCAATCTCCGTCACCCCTCCCTCCCCTACACCCTCCCTATCTCCGTCACCCCCTCCCTCCCCTACACCCCTCCCCATCTCTGTCACCCCTCCCTCCCCTACACCCCTCCTCATCTCTGTCACCCCTCCCTCCCCTACACCCTTTCCCTGTCTGTCACCCCCTCCCTCCCCTACACCCCTCCCCATCTCTGTCACCCCTCCCTCCCCTACACCCTTTCCCTGTCTCTGTCACCCCCTCCTACCCTACACCCCTCTCCATCTCTGTCATCCCCTCCCTCCCCACACCCCTCTCCGTCTCCGTTACCCCCCCTCCCCTACATCCCTCCTCGTCTCCGTCACCCTCTCCCTCCCCTACACCTCTCCCATCTCCGTCACCCCCCTCCCTCCCCTACACCCCTCCCCATCTCCGTCACCCCCTCCCTCCCCCACACCCCTCTCCGTCTCCGTTACCCTCCCTCCCCTACACCCCTCCTCGTCTCCGTCACCCTCTCCCTCCCCTACACCCCTCCCCGTCTCCGTAACCCCTCCCTCCCCTACACACCTCCCCATCTCCGTCAACCCTCCTCCCCTACACCCCCTCCCCGTATCCGTCACCTCTCCCTCCCCGTCTCCATCACCCCTCCCTCCCCTACACCCCTCCCCGTCTCCGTCACCCCCTCCCTCCCCGTCTCTGTCACCCCCCTCCCTGCCCATCATCACCCTCCCTCCCTTACACCCCTCCCAGTCTCTGTCACCCCACCCTCCCTAACCCCTCCCCGTCTCCGTCACTCCCTCCCTCCCCTACACCCCTCTCCGTCTCCGTCACCCCTCCCTCCCCTACACCCCTCCCATCTCCGTCACCCCTCCTCCCCTACACCCCTCCCCATTTCCGTCACCCCCTCCCTCCCCTACACCCCTCCCTGTCTCCGTCACCCCTCCCTCCCCTACACCCCTCTGTGTCTGCATCACCCCTCCCCTCCCCTACACCCCTCCCATCTCCGTCACCCCCTCCCTCCCCTACACCCCTCCCGTCTCCGTCACTCCCTCCTCCCCTACACCCCTCCCCGTCTCCGTCACCCCCTCCCTCCCCTA
>NW_026779561.1:0-91598 GCF_030144855.1 Hypanus sabinus | reverse complement strand
CAGTGCACCGATGAATGATGACGGCTGTATCCAGCAGGACATTCAGCGTCGTAGAATCATATGGCAAACAGACCATTCGGCCCGACATCATTCTGCACGCTATTTTTTTACTCAACCACATAGAACCAATTGAGCAGCACGTGATTTGCAACTTTCTGTGGTTTCGCAAAACAACCTCGTAAATGTTGAATGAAAATGATTAAATTAAATAAATTCATTAATTTATATAAATAAGTGAGTAATTAAATTAATAACTTGCTCCACATAAGACCAACTGAGGCAGAGCGTTGCATGTTCCAGCAGTATTTATGTGAATACATTTCCTCTCAGCAATTCTAAATTGCTACCTTCACCGTGATCTGCTCTGTTATGTTTGCCGATTCTGTCACATATTTCTCAATGTGCACCAGAGCATTAGTCTATTTGAGTTATGTCCCACTCATAAATAATATAATATTCATTTCGATTTTCTTAGATAACCTCAGAATTGTCTGCAAATGCCATGCCTTTCCCATTGATAAAAGTGTGTCTACGTTGTTCTGTGCAGCACCGAATGAGTTTGTGAATAGGAATGCGAGGGAAGGTAAATTTTCAAAGTTGGAATTTCCCAAAATTCCAAATTGCAGCATCCGGTTAATTGATGAAATCCGGAGAATTTGGCGTCACTGGTTACGTCACAGCTTAGCCGGGAATGTTCCGCTCGTCAGGGACATGGTGGACGGAAGAATTTGTTCCTGTGTAGCAAGACACCGTGATCTATATTACACTCACCAGTGCAGAAGAACGAGATGAATGGAGGAGAATAGGCAGCTGATGATTAATAGATTAATATTACAAGGTGAACACGTCACATGGACATGTTGGGATCCTGGGAACAGTACAGCACGGGAACAAGCCCATTGACTCACAACTTCTGCTCTGAACAAGATACCGAATGAGACTAAACTCTGATGACTGTACACGACCCATCTCCCTTCAGTCACTGCCTACACGTGTGCTTTGATTTAATATTTACCGTTCTGGAAGCTGGAGGGTATATCTCAAAAGATGGCAAACCTGTACTATCAGCTCCCTTGTTGATGTACATATTTTAGAAGGGAAGAGGAAACACCTAATTTAACAAAAAGTTGAATGCTCAGTTAGACTTTCCGGGAAGGGAGCAGGAAGGCTGGTGAGTGAGAGAAACCATCAATCGGTACACATATAGACTTAGTCATGACACAGCATGTCATGGCCCGGTCTGTGAAAACCGCATTCCGGTTCATGGTCCAGTCCCAATTCCTTATTCCAGGTTTTCCGGGTTTCTCCAGTTTCTGTTCAGGCAACTGATTCTCGTTTGGGCTGCTTCATAAGTAGCTTCACGATTCAGCCTCTGGCTGCCGGATTGTTTCTGTCCAAACCCCTTGTCTACATCCATTCCCTTCACCTTCCTCCTGAAGCCTAGCATAGCATAGCTTTGCCTCGCCTCGCTTTGTCTCTGCCTGGAGCCTTGCCTCACCTCGCCTTGCCTCTGTCTGCAGCCTTTCCTCGCCCTGCCTTGCCGCTGCCTGGAGCCTTGCCTCGCCCTGCCTTGCCTCTGTCTGCAGCCTTTCCTCGCCTTGCCTGTGTCTGGAGCCTCGCCCTCATTGGAACTGTCTGTCTGTGTCCACGCCTTCGCTAGGTAGGTCCGGCCGTTTTGCCGCTGCCTAGCATTGGGAACTGTGTCGTCGTGTTCAGCGTTCTGTGTGATGAGTCCCGGCCCTATGTCCTCTACCCAAGGACGGGTCCCGGCTCGGTGTTCCATGTTCCTGACTCTCCCTCGACTCAGGCTCAGTGTCCTTCGCTCCCGTTCTTCCTCGATCAAGTCTCTGCGTTCCTGCCTCTCCCTCGACCAAGTCAAGGCTTCGGGGTCTCGTCCCGTCCCAATCACGTCCAAGATCATTGTCCTGTCCAAGCCACGGCTATGTGTTCTCGTCTTGTCCATGTGCATCGCCCAGCCCAGGAGTTCCGTGCCCATCCCGGTGCTGGGGTTCCCTCGTCCTGTGCTGGGGTTACCTTGTCCGGTTCATGAGTCTCACCTACCGTCCTGTAACCTCTTCATGTCCTCGCCTGGTTCTGGGGTCCGAGCCCGAGTCAAGACCCAGGTTCTGGGTCCTTGTCCAGTCTCTGGCTCGGAGCCCAAGGCCAGGCTCGTAGTCCTCGGTTCGATGTCCAGGTTCCCTATCCTAGTCAGGACCTAGCCCAGGCCCGGAATCCTTGTCTCGTCTGGGGCCAGTGTCATGTGCAGCGTCCTTTCTTCCTTCCTTCCCCTGCTTCCTCCTCGCGCCTAGTCCTGTTCCTGGTAGTTCAGTGTCTGTGTTTTGCTTTTGGGGCCACTCCCAGCCCCTCCCCCCCCCCCACACATATGACACAGCAAGAGGATCAGGAGTTAAAAAAGGTACAACGTGCCGAGGAATCTGAAGAGTTTGAGAAATATCGAGTGATGCAGGCACGGAATCGGATTGTAATTAATAACGGTAAATCTGTGGTGCCCAAATGGGAAAGAAATCAAGTGATGTATTGGCACCATGGCAACTGTGGGCATCAAGGTTCAGATAGATCTATGCAATCGTTGAAGAATCTGTGTTGCTGCCGAAATTGCGAGGAGATGTACAACATTATAGTAAGAGTTGTTTGGTTTGTGCCCGCTGAGAACCCCGATAAATCGGCTAGATAAGCAAAATGACTAAACGGCCCATGGGTCCCGGTCTTACCCTATGTTCTGAGAATAGCCCTCAGTACAGAAGCATCCTCTCCCGCAATTATACGTTTTATGTTGACGATCGGGAGAAAAAATGAAAGGGTTAGATTTATCGAAGAACGAGTGTGATACATTGGAATGAACAATAGCAAACAGCAAATAATTGACTCTTTTATGGAGGCTCATTATGATGCCGCCTATAACACGTGACGGAAGAAACGGCAGAGCGATGCTTGTTTAGAGGTGCGAGCAAAACCGCGGGCGGTTAAAATATGACAGAAGGTTATGATGTCACTATATCAGCCGAGCCCCATTAACCCTTCCAGATTAGTCGGGACAGAGTAAGTCCATCAGTATATCGAATTCAGACCGCTCCACATAAGTTAGGTTGGTATGATATGAACCAACTCAAACACCTTGGAGACAGTCAATGTCCTCTCGTAACTGAGTTCCAGAAAACATATTGTCAATGGGATGCTCTGCTCCGAGATGAGATTATCCTCTTGCATTTACGTTTCAGGCAATCGACGGTGATGTGGATGATGGAGCGGTTGCCCCCTCAGTAAGTTGGGCGACTACTTCCATTTTGTACCCGGAGGATCGAGACAGTTCACATCTCTGCACCCGCCCGAGCCAAAGCGGAGACACTGGAAAAGAGAAACAGATGGGAACGTGTTTGTTGCGTGGACCTTTGGAAATAAAGTGGGTGATAATTTACCTGATATGAATGGATTTTAACAAGGCGTTAAATTTATCCATCGTAGGACCATTCATAATGTCAGAAGATTTGGTATCCAGGGAAAGTTCGCTGATGGATTCTGACCTGACGCCCACAGAAGACAGAGGATAGTTGTCGATGGATTTCTCCCTGGATTTTGGTGACAGGTTTCCTGTAGAGGTCTGTACTGAGACCGCCGGCTTTTCGTGTTTTTATGAACGATTTAGATGAGGAAGTGGTAGGGTCGTTTATTGTGTTTTCAGTGATGTGGAGGTTGGTGGAATTATGGATGGTATAGGAGGTTGTCACAGATTACACCAGGACAGTGACAGGAAGCAGAGCAGGGCTGAGCGGTTACAGATGGAGTTAAACCCGGAAAGGTACGAAGCGATTCACTTTGGAAAGATGGATTTGAAGGCAGTAGTGATATTTTCTAGTGTCAACCCAGGGCCGCACATTAGTGTGAGTTCCACAATGGAAACAGAGTGATGAGACTCTCTCCAATAAGCCGAGGCCCGCTCATCGGTCCGAGTACCACAACTTAATCACAAATAATAGCACAGCCTGGAAACCTGCAGATTGTTCACAGATTTCACTTTCTACTTTTGTTCAAAGAGAGAATGGATGGAGAAATAGTGGTAGTATTGTGGGGGGTTGGAGAATATCTTTAAATTTAAACAGACTACATCGTACGTAACGGATAGGAAGTGGTCAAGTCATTCACTGGCAGAGGTCAGATTCCTACCGAACGGCCCGTGTCTGCGCTGGAAAACATTGTTCTTCAAACTGTCTACAGCCCTCGCTAATTTCCCGAGGTCACGCTCCCTTTTTGATCACACGTCTCTGAAATATCGCTGAGGATCTTTTACAGTGTTTAGAGGAATATGTGCAGTGTATTTTATTTTAACAAATGTCAGCTGTCATTGTGATTTCCATCACTCAAACCCCCGGAATGTCTGGAACGAACGAACGAAAAGATGAATGAATGCTCCCCTTTAATAAAGAAGTTTTCTCCATTTCATCCGCCAGCTCCTTCCACAACTTCAGAAGCGAATGTGCATGGTCAAAAATTACAAGGTAAATTGACTTCAAGATGAATGCCTGTTTAAACCAAAAAAGATACAAAAAGTATCATATTTGAATAGCTGAAGCCAGGTATCATGGAAAATAACAGGAAAAATCCACATGATGTGTTCTTCTAATGTAAATGGATTGTAATATCCCTTGAGACATCAAACTTGTGACACGGCGGCAGTGAGTAAAAATAGGCTAACGCAAGTTACAATGATATAAAATATGCTATTTATATGCTGAAGCCAGGTATCATGCACAAATAACATTGGAAAAGGCACATCGTATTTTGTTTTAAAGTAAATAGATTGCACAATCGCTTGAGGAGTAAAATTAATAACACAGAAGCAGTGAGTAAAAATAATTTAACGTAAGTGTTTGTGCAGTTGGTTGTCACCAATGTCCCTGGCGTGATAGCCACGCTAATTGGCTCAGTGGAATTGCTCTCCCCTTAATAAAAGTCTGTTAAACCGATCACCAGTCCATCTGAGCAGCTGAAACGCTCCGTACAACTGAACGCTGCTTCTGACGGAATATGGGATATCCGGCGATTTACTACATCGCGGCCATTTTCTATCCCACACTTGTAGCGGTTGGTGTCCTCGGTAAGATGCCGGAGCTGGTTACTTTATGTATGGTGCTTTCGTTATTCTGCTGCGGTATCCGCACTGTTACTGAGCACAGATGCTACCGTCGGCTGAAACGTGTTTCCGGAATGGAGGATCCAGGCATCCAGTGCTTTTATTTTCATTTTCCATACTTCGTTTCTTGCTTTTGTCAATTAAGTTGGTGCCGATTTTGACATTGCTTCAGAATGTCACCTCGTTAAGCTTTCTGAAGTGATGCTGATCTCTGCTTTTCTAGGTCCGAGTCTATATCAGTGCAGACACTTCGATCTTATAACAACCTGGCAGCTTATTTAAATGACGGTCCCGTCTATTTTCGACACGTGGTTCTGTTCTTATGTAAGTCATTAAATGAGAACGCGTACTTTGCATCTCCTTGATGCCACTTTGTCACCGCTACAAACAATCCCGTCAGCTATTTTACTTCTAATAATGGAAATGGTGTTGTTTACAGGAGCGATCAACTGCTCACCGGTACGTGAGTCGTGGAACTCGGATGCCTCGCTTTAAACTGTGGGAAGGTCGCCAGTCCACTGACACTCACATCCGTCATTGTCCTCCAGCCGGAGTGCAGCGACGGAGACCGCACACACTGGATTCCCGCTTTCCACTTCCAAACAGACCATACCCGACATAGCATCGCAAGAATGGGAGCATTCAGTGAGCTGACCATATTTCTATTTTGTTTCCAAATTTCTTGCAGTTAATTTAACGGCGATTGTGATCCTTTCTCGGGGAAAATGCGGACTCTCCAAATGCATCATCCGTTACCTGGTTGGAATGGCAACAGCGGATCTGATGGTGGTTATCGTTGCTGCTTTATTGGATCAGACCAACAATATCTACATTTATTCCAGATTCCTGCTCATCACTCCTGTATGCGCTCTGACACTTGTATTTGTCCAAGTAACGAGGGACTGTTCTGTTTGGTTCACGGTCAGTTTTACCTTCGATCGCTGCATCGCAATATGTTACCGAAAGCTTCGGGAGCGATACTGCACCGAGAGAACAGCAACAGTGGTTATGGTGACCGTGCTTATAGTGAGCGGCGGGAAATGTGCCCCGGTTTACTTTGCCATTGAACCTTACGTCATCGTTGACAACACGCCGTGGCGGTGCATCAGCACGTATGAATACGTTACTTCACCCGTGTGGAAAGGATACCAAATACTGATCAGTATTTTAACACCATTGCTGCCAATCGGCTTAGTCCTGATTTTTAATGGGTTAACCGTAAGACATATCGTTGTGGCAAATAGAGTCCGCAGAAGGCTTCGGCACAGCAGCGACAATCAGAAAGATGCCGAGGTGGAGAAACGGAGAAAATCGATGATTTTGCTGTTTTCTATATCAGCTAATTTCATATTATTTTGGATGCCCCATGTAGCCCGTTCTCTGAAATGGCAAGTGCAAAACTATCTTTACCAGAACAGATATTTGAGTTCCCCGGTATACATCCTCCAACAACTTGGTTTCATGTTACAATTTCTCAGCATGTGCACCAATACTTGTATCTACACACTGACACAGAGGAAATTCAGAGAAGATCTGATCAATGGAATGAAGTATGTGTTTACATTAAATGGCCATCTGTGTGGATAACGCCCTTGTCTAATGGCAATTCAGCTTTTTTTTCTCAAATAAAGTCGTTTTACAAAGTACTGGTTCAGCAAATATGTCATAAATTCAAACAATTTATTCAAACAATGACACGCCTGGTCATACGGAATTTGCTGAGTTTTTGCTTCACACAGTTCAGGTAGGTAGCTATATAAACATTCAATACTGCTGCCGTGATTGTCACTTTGGTTGAAGTATGTTCCAAACTATCACAGACACTCGACTGTCACAAGGGCAGGGATGGCTTCAGGACTTTCCGGGTTTTAGATGTTTCAAAATGGACAGTGTCGGGTATCAGAATTTAAAGGGAGTACGATGGGGAACTAGGGATAGTATCGCAGCTGCGGAATGGGAGGACAACGTGGAGCATTCGTTTGTTAATAGACCTGGAGACGAACACTGATTATGTTCTGGCGTTTGAAATGGGCGCAATCTCACCATTTGGAGTATTCTGTACAGCCGCCCACCAGATTAACAAAATAAAATGCGACGGGAACAGTGATGAACCGACTGGGAAGCAGAACCTGGATATGAGCCATGTTATTCGCAAGGGCACCTGCAACCTCCCTAATAGTCTTTGGCACCTACCTAAGTTAAAATGTTTAGGAATGGCATAAATTCTCGGTTGTGTTCAGGATGTCTTCATGTCACAATATGAATAAAGGCTGACTAGCTAACATTCCATGTCAGATCTAATATTAGGAAAGGAAACGGGTCTTGTGACAGATCTATCCCCGGGTCCGCATTTCAGATCAACAGGGCGAACTCCCCACCATTTACCTTGCCCAGGGATAGCACCAGAGAGTATGGAATGTGTTTAATTAGGGGTCAGCGATTTATGGTGCTGCCTGTCAGGAACTCAGGATGGTACATTGGGAAATGATGCACTCGGGGTGTTGCGCAACAGATATGTGGGGATTGTTTAGGGAGCACTTACACGGGGTTCAGTATAGGCTTGTCTCATCGATGCAGGGAAAGGACGATAGCGTAAAGTAACGCTGGGAGACAAGAAAGTTGGAACAACACGTCAAGGGGACGAAAGAACGATACTAACAGAACAGGAAGAAAGGATCAGGTAAGGCTAAAGCAAGTCACAATGTAGACAGGAAGGAAATAAACAATGGACTTAAAAGAGTGATAGGGGGAGTTGAGAAATCCTTGACTAGTTGGACTGTGGAGAACAGGAGGAGACTAAAGAGAGTGTGGGCAGATCAGAGGCAAAAGAGGAAAACGTGTCTGGAGTCCAAGGAGGCGGTGAAGCTCCTCACTGAATACATTGATCAATGTGAACACTGCGAAAAAATGCAGATATGCTCGAACATGCCGACGCTGAGAAAGAGGATGCGTTGGAAACTTGGAGAACATTATGATAGATGATTCCCCGGTGCCGGAATGGATATAGTCCAGGTAATTTTGGAAGGCGAACTCCGATATTGCTGTGATTTTGGACAGGATATTAGTGTCTTCGCTGGCCACGGAAGTGGAACTAGGTGACTGGAGGGTGGAAAAAGTTATTCATTTGTTGAAGAAAAATAACAGGGATACGTCTTGGAATTATAGACCAGGGAGCCTCACATCAGTAGTGGGTAAACTACTGGAGGGGATTATTGAAGAGGGAATTTATGCGTATTTGGAGAAACGTAGTCTGGCTACGGAGAGAAAGCATGGCATGTTGTCGTTAATGAGCCAGATTGAATTATTTGAAAAAGTGAAAATAAAACTAACAGTTGAATCAGAACAGTCGATGTGGGTCCTTTAATTTTTGTTGCTGTCTGATAAGTTCCCGATAGTGGACTCATTCTGAATGTGAGGAGACATGGGATCGAGGAAACCTGGCTGCGTTGATTCAGAATTGGCTTCCTAACAGTAGGAAGATGATATAGTAGATAGAGTGAATTCTAGCTGGAAGACAAAGTACATCCGTCTTCCGCATGGAGAGTTGAACTTCTGGCACACTTTGCAACTCTATTGCGAGTCTGATGGAGCCCGACAACTTGAAACCAGCATTTCAAAGTGATCAGCAGCAGCTTCCGGTGCTTATTAAAAGATCCAGCCTTCCAAAATCCCAATTCCAGTACACACTAATTTATCCTAATGCCAATTTACCTCTGAATCGTGGTTTTATTGCATCGAGTGTAGATACGCTCATATTTCGATCTATATAACCCTGAATCCACATGGCCGGTGTGGAATCCGTGTCTCCCTCTGAAATCATTAATAAACGAAACATACAAAATTACACAAACTAAAAACGCAGCAAAGGCAAAGCAAATATCTGAAATCACTCTTGTCTTCCTTCAAAACCATCGCAGACAGTCGGAGAATACTGAATAAACAATTTCCAAAGCTTCCATCTCCTCATGCTGTAACCATCCATTAACTCAGTCTCCATGCTTCAGTGTGTGCAAGGACAATGGAATCGAACAGCATCAACGACTTTCTAGATCGGTCGGTGCTGTGAGACAGTAAGGTTCTAACCCAGATATACAGTCAGACAGCCACAGGAAACTACTGCACAGAAACTGGGTCTTCAGTAAGTTCGGACCTTGAGGAAATATTTAAAGTCTATTCCCATCGACCTCACCCGGACCGTAGCCATCCATTTCCCTCTCATCCGTTTATTTCTCCAATCATTTCTTAAACGTTGACATCGGAATCTCAATTACCACTTGCGTTGGCAGCACTGTCTTCACTCTGTCGACCCTCTGAGTGCAGACTATTCCCCTCATGATCCACTTAAACATTTCACATTTCACCCTTCACCCATGATCTCCAGCTGTCTTCTCGCCCGACATCAGTGGAGAAAGCCCGCTTGCATTTACACTCTCTATACGCCTCATAATGTTGTATACCTCTATCAAATCTCCCCTCAGTCTTCTACCCGCTCGGGAATAAAATGATGACATATGTAATCATTCCTTTTTAATTCAAAACATTCAGTCCCGGCAATAGTCGTGTAATTTTTCTCTTCATTTTTTCAATCTTATTTGCATCTTTCCTGCAGGTAGTTGAGCTCAACAGCTCACAATATTCCAATTCGGGCCCCAACAAAGCCGTAAACCGTAACAACGTAACATCCCAACTCCTGTACTCCATACTTTGGTCCGGGAAGGCCAATGTGCGAAAAGCTTTACCCTGTCTAACTGTGCCGCAACTTTCATTGAATTATGAACCTGCATTCCCAGATTCGTTTGTTCTATCGTACTCCTCAGTGCCCTATTTCTCATTGTGTCGGACCAACCCTGGCTGGTCCGCCCAAAGGGCAAGATCTAACAGTTGTGTGTGTTAAATCCGATCTGACAATTTTCAACCCGTTTTTCCAGCTGGTCCAGATCCCGCTTTATGCTCCGGTACTCTTCCCCCGCTGTCCTCTGCACCTGTAATGCTGTTATCATCGGCAAATTTGCTGATCCATTTAACGACATTATTATCCAGATAGGGATATGGATGACAAGGAACAAGGGGCACAGCAACGATCCCTGGGATACTCCACTCATTACAGGTCCTCAGTTAGAAAGACAATCATCCATCACCACACTCTAGCTCCCCCAACGTATCCAATGGCGAATCCAATTTACTTCCTCATTGTGAAAGCCAAGTGACTGATCCTTCCCGAGCATCCTCCCACACGGAACCTTGCAAATTCCGTGCCGAAGATCCTGTAGACGGCATCCACAGCTTTGCCTTCAACACCATTCCAGATTACTACCTGTAAAGCTCTGTGAGATTGGTTAGACATGATCTACTACGCACTGGTCCATATTGTCTATCGCTAATGTTCCTGTTCCTGATCCGAGGCTGGTGAAAGATTTTCGATGGGGAGAGAGATCGGAGTCGGGTGTTTGGTGTCGGTAGAAACCGGGAGGGGGATAGACGGGAGAGAGATGAGGTGCTAGGTGATGCATTTTGTAGGCTCCAGTAAGAACGGGATGTCTACATTATTGATAAGGCTTTAGGAATTTTGAGAGTTGTTTATAAATCCAAAGAATCACGATGGCACTGGCGATACACGCGAAGTATTGCCGACTAAATGTCTAATCGCTAAATGTCTCGATGTATTTCTGCTGACCCACTGTCGCTGCAATCTGAAACCCCTAATTTCCCTTTAAGAAACGTACTGTTAATCTGTCTAAATTACTCAGCAGTGTAGCGAGCTGCTGAAGGACCAGGTGGACTTGACTCTCGGGAATGCAGGTGAGGCACCTTTCAGCGATCAGCGAAGGTCAGCCATTACCATTGCCGGAAAAGAGGTCGGTTCGGAAGACTTCCAGCCAGACTAAATCGACGGGCTAAGAGGCATCCTCTACCCGGCATCTTCTTAGCCAAAGGCCAATGACTTGAAAACAAGATGCATTACGTCAGCGCAACATTGCAGTTTCGGAGGGAGATGAGTGGCTGCTGTCTTCTCTGTTTCATGGAGACATGGCTCAGTTCGGTGGAACTGCCGGAAGGATTCTCGATCCACCGTTCGGAGAAGATAAGAAGGTATTGTGGTGCTGGGAGGGGAGTGGGGGTGTTGTTTCATGATAAATTCTTCACCTTCTCCGTATATAGCGGTCTTGTCGCACCCTTGTTCTCCCAATCACAACACCCAATGATTGAGTTCTGTCGGTGCTGCTTACCGAGAGTTTTTACTCATTGATCCGGACGGCACTTCACATCCCGCCAGAGCAAATGTTGAGCAAGCAAACCATGTACTGAGTGACGCGACCAGCAAACAAAGAACTGCCTACCCTCAAGACCTTTAAATAATTGCGGGGGTTTCTATCAGGCTTATTTAATGAAATCTAGGCTCATTTGTCACCAGCACGTCATCCTCAGTACCAGGGGCTCCCGCACACTCGACCACTGTTAGGGCACGATCAGGAAAGCCTACCATTCCACCCCAGACCATATTTCAGGCATTCTGAACGTCTGGTTTTCTTTCTCCTACCTCCATCCAGGCGGAGGGTAAGGAACAAGACACCAGATGTATCGGCAACGATGTCGCGGGAATCAGAGGGCCGGCTACTGAATTGCTTCGAGGCGATAGACGGAAGCAACAAATGACCCAGGGCTCATACGAGAATCTGAATGTTACAATCTTTAGAAAGACACTGGAGAACGAGTGTTTCCCACCGATTCATACAGTCCAGAGTGTTGCTTAACCGAAAGCACTGGGTGAACAAGAGATATGCAAAGTGCTGAGCAGTAGATTCGTGACAATATTTTTTACATTCATTCATTACTATTATTTATCCATTGATTTTTTTTTTGGTATTTTTCTGATTTGATAGTGTATGTTGCTGTGATGCAGCGCATCATCAGCTTCCCTGGTGGTCTAGTGGTCTAGTGGTTAGGATTCGGCGCTCTCACCGCCGCGGCCCGGGTTCGATTCCCGGGCAGGGAATAAAAATATTTCCTGCTGCAACATTAATATGTTGATTTTAAATTATTTTGTGTATTCATTGCTTCCACAACAACCCCATTCCTGTCTGTGCTTAACCTGCATCCGCCTGATTCAGCGCCATAAAACCACAAAATATAGGAGCAGAATTGGGGTGTTTGGCCCATCGGGTTTGCTTCGACATTTCCTCTCAGCCCCATTCTCCTGCTTCCTACTGTGTGTACAACCCCTTTCCGTCTACAAATGCTGCCTGACCCGCTATACTCTGTTTCTGCAGCGATTCATTATTTGTTCTGTATGTCACTTGTTAGACAATGAATACATGACTTTGAAAAAAATATCGCAGGTGCAGTCTCAATAAAGCTGGAAATAACTGTGCGAGGTCTTACAGAGACGCTGTCTCTCTATGGAAGGGGGTGACCATACATTCCCCATACTGGACTCTGGTCCGGCTCACACAGTTTGCCGACATCACCTTGACTCATCTGCCCGGGGTCATCACTGCTCATATCTCAGTGAGTATTGTCAGGTCCAGCCGGGTTTATTGCCGTGTGCACAGGGACGGTGAGGGACAGGTACAATGAAACACGTGCAGCATCATTGCAGCCTCGAAAAGACAGACAGTACGCAAAACATAAATTGTACATTTCTGCATCATGATCAAAAGATAGAGATAAATCCTGTGCCAGTTTCAAACTTGGAAATGATTCCTCAGGCAAACTGATGACATAGAATGCGAACTGTTATATCCACGGGGGAGCATGCAGATCCAAGACAGGCTTGTTTATTTCTTTTCTTTAAACAGACAGACAACAGAAAGAAGGGCGAGTCTGTCGTCCTCTTCAGCCCGCCCTGACATTCAATAAGATCAGGCTGGCCCAGACTTTTTCTCAATCCTACTCGCCATACCAGACTTTTTCTCAATCCTACTCGCCATACCAGACTTTTTCTCAATCCTCCACCCACCCCATACCGCAGTTGCCGGACAAAAGTCGGCCGGTGTCCTCCACCAAATCTTCTACCGTCTCCCCAGGTGAGAGGAGATAAACTTCTGTCGCCCGCCTTTACTTCGACGCACTGACAGCGCCCCCAGCTTCGATCTGAAGCGTATGGATATGAATGTTATATAATGGGACATTGTTCTGAGTTTTGCTCGGTATTGACGGGACTTTGGGGAGGCAGAAGCAGTCAGAGTCTGTGGGAGGGTTCAACTCTTGGGTGAAACGCTTTCCGCAACTGGATAGCACGTTGGAGTGACATCTGCAAACACGAATGTGAGCTCGGTGAGTTGCACGTCATTTGACGAGCTTGGTTGATGTCGGACCATTAAACCGCCACAGAGACAGTTGGCGAGGGTGATTTTGAACGTAGGTCAGCGAACCGATTTGTGTATGGCAATAGGACGGGTCGCTTGCTAGACAAGAGAGTAATGAGGTGTGTGTATAGTGAGCGATATTAAACGGCGAAAGCTTTTCCCGTTCAGAGACAGTACTGCCCAGTTCAGCGAATCAGTCATAATCTCAATCGCCCGTCGCTCAGCAGCTGAACAACATTGAATATGTAAAAAATTATTATAAGTTGATATTTCCAGTGTTTTCAGCTAACCAAAATTTCACATTGTTTTCGTGTCATACCGGAGCACTGAACCAAAATCGGAAGGGATTTGTTTAAAAAATCGCTACTCCTTCATGTTTACCTGTTTGCCCTGACATTTCAGCACCAATTTAAACCCACTTCCCTCCGCTCCACCCTAGCTGTCTTGTAAAGGAAAATCTATAGACGTCCCACCGCAATCACGCAATCACTGAACACTGATCGCCAACCGTTCGCATCAGTCTGTGAGAAAAGTGTGGGAGTGAGGAGCAAAGGAAGTTTTGGAGAGAGAGGGAGAGAGAGAGAGAGAGAGAGAGAGAGAGAGAGAGAGAGAGAGAGAGAGAGAGAGAGAGAGAGAGAGAGAGAGAGAGAGAGAGAGAGAGACAGAGAGAGAGAGAGACAGAGAGAGGATGTGTGTGAGCGACGGGCGTTCGTGTGTGTGCATGTGTGTTAAAGAGAGAGACATGGAAGTGAGGCAGGGGAGAGAGTCACATCGTAGACAGGGCAAGACAGATAAACGAGGGAGTTTGAAAGGCAATTAGAGAGAGAGAGAGAGAGAGAGAGAGAGAGAGAGAGAGAGAGAGAGAGAGAGAGAGAGAGAGAGAGTGTTACACGGCAGTTTACCAATTGTATGTTCGCTTTCTGCCACTCTTTTCGCTCCAGTGTTTTCCTGACCACCAGTGTAACTCATCTTACCGACAAAACGAAATGGATCTTTCCGTCCCTTCATTTAAACTCGAACGCTGCAGGGTTCGTAAATATTATCACCGTTTGGACTGAGGAGGAGAAATGGTTCATGCGTTTACACATTGCCCTTCAACAGAGGAACAAGAGCACGTTATACTTATTGATGCCATTCTCCTAGTTTCTTCAATTATAAAGACAATTGACATTAAATTAGTGCCATTAATTCTTAAAATTCCAATGTTAGTTCTGATTTGGACGCAAGAGTTCTGCTCAGAGCGATAAATCGTCCGCTGTCGAACGTAAGGAAGTACGTTGGTGAACGAAGCGAGGCGCTCTGTGTCCGTACAGTTGTAGAACACGCCGGCACCAATCGCCCTGTTTCTACTCAAAATCTATTGTTAGACGCTCGGTTGCAAAGTGAAAATATCGTAGCTAAAAAGGCTGTATTGACATGTCGATTTTGCTAGTTTCCACCTGTCTTCACCCATCAGCAAGTGCATGTTTCATTGCGCTTGTGTGTACAGATAGATGTGCGCATTAATATAAATTTGAGTTCACGTTGAGGTAATCTCCAATTACATATAATGCATGATCCCTTCGGATAGACCCGTCAGCAGATACAGATCAATTGATTCACTGTCAGTTATTTTCCCGCAGTAGAAATTCAAGACGTCGACCAGCATATGCGGGTGGGAGGGTTGTGTGGTGGAAGAGATTTTCAATGTTTTCCAATGTAGTACTGAATGAGGGCCTCCGAATCCGGTATGTATTCTCAGCTAAAAATGCTGCGAGCGTTGAACTGGCAAACATATGGGATGTCAACTCCACAAATTCTCGAATCTCTCCAGTCGAGGAAACAGGATTTATTGAAGAACGTGTTACCGGCTCCAGATTTGAGTCGCATACGGTACCAGAACTCAGTGCATCGAAATCCATGTCGTTAATGAAAACCGAATCGGTAAAGTACCGCGTTGAACAGAGAATCAGAATCAGGGTTATTATCGCCGGCACGTGACGGGAAATGTGTTAACTTAGCAGCAGCAA
Organism: Hypanus sabinus; assembly: GCF_030144855.1. Taxonomy (NCBI): domain Eukaryota; kingdom Metazoa; phylum Chordata; class Chondrichthyes; order Myliobatiformes; family Dasyatidae; genus Hypanus; species Hypanus sabinus. The sequence continues at coordinate 76,134 of NW_026779561.1, read as the reverse complement.
TTCAATGAAATATATAATCTAGCAGAGAGAGTGTGTGAGAGAGAGAGAGAGCGAGAGAGAGACAGAGAGAAATGTAATACTAATAATAAATAAAATAAACATAATAATAAATAAACAAGCAAATCAGTTACGTCTTTTGAATAGATTATGAAAAATGTACAAAAATTAAATACTATATTAAAAAAGAGAGGTCGTGTTCACAGCTTCAAAGTCCATTCGTGATTCTGATTGCAGAGGGGGGAAGCTGTTCCTGAACCGCTGAAAGAGCGTTTCTGTCTCATACCCTTAGACACCCAGGTTCAAACCTGATATCCGGTGCCATCTGTGTCGACGTTGCTCCTTTGCAGATTGGAGGAATTTTCATCGTCAATGTCGTGATGGTCTATTATCGCCCCTCATTAATGAGCTGTCCTTACTGTGTGAGGCTGATGACGTGACGTAGCCGGACAGCGGGTTGCAATGAGATTATTTAGGCTGCAATTGGTCCGGTCAGTGAGGGCACAAACTGGACAAAACTGTTTATTGCCGGAATGTGTGAGGTCATGTACTTCGTTGGGATTGGTATTAAATAAATGACGATTGGTTGCGGTGGGACTGTCAAAGGAAACTGTTCACGAAAGAGAGATGGCGAGCCGATGGGTGGATCAGGTATTTTGGAAGGCAACTGCAGATTGTAGGTTATTGCAACTCGATTGGAAATTAGAAATAGAGGAAACATTGTGATACATCTGTACAGGTTTCTGAGGTTGGCTCTGTTGCGGTGACGGCCATTTCACTCCCCATATATGCTGAAGGGTACAGTAGCACTGGAGAAGCTCGGAACAATTTAACTGACTCAGCTCAAGTGAGGAATGCACGTCCTCTGACGAACAACTGAAGTTAAAACTGTTCACTGCAGAATATAGAATAAGGGCTGAATCTAAGGCGATGGATGAGGCGTACAGTCAAGGACAATGTCCAGGATGAGGAATTATCGTTTAAGTACGAATTAAAGCGGAATATCTGAACATACTTTCCTGATACCAGAGACTACTCGACGAGACAGGGTTGTGGATGTTACAGCACGGGGCTGATTTAAATAGGATATGGACGCTTTAAAAAAAATAAGAAAATCGTGGGTTGCGAAACAGCCAAAGAAGATAGTTTGAAACGTGGGCAAGTGCAGCCGTGATCATATGACGTAAACGGACGGGAGCCATCAGTAACTGACATTGTCCCCTTACACTAGGAGTAACGTTTCGGGATTTTCTATTCAGGAACAAAATGTAAACTCATGGAACTGGTCTCCCGGCTGACGTGCATACAGAATGACGATTTAAAATGCCAGGACCGGATTATGAATTAAATAAAGTCGGCCTGACGAATGGTCTCACTGCCGGGAACTGTATTACATCGAATCTCAGGGATTGGGGATCTGCAGTCAATGACACTATGGGACGTTAGCCATATATTGCTCGCTTCTACCGCTTGCTGCCCGCGATCTGCAACATCTCCACCTGCAGAGACGTACCGGAGATTTTATCAGGGAAAGCTCTAGCTACAGCTGAGGGAGACGCTAATGCCCTCGGGTGGACTCTGCCACAACTACAGTAACACAGGAATCGAGTGAGATTAGAATCTGACAGAGGATGAAAATACGTCACCATGCGAATCGGAGAGCGAAAGGACAAAGTCCACTTCTTTCCACTGACGCTGAAATCCGTTCTCCGAGTTTGATTCTTTAAGTTTTACGAGACAGTAAAATTCCGAACTGCAGAGAGTTTAAGCTGCCTCGACGGGATTGATCAGAGTCGGAATGGAAATGAACATTGCACAATGAGTAGAAACGTATCGTATTGAATTGTATTGAAGTGTAAAAATACGCAGTTCTCAACTGAAAACAAAGAGCATCAAGGGTGTTAAATTTTATTGGCAGTGGGATTGTTGGCGTGAGCGCTGCGAGCAGGGTTCGAAATTGCGCGGGGAATCCCCATTGGATTTCAAGTCCAACGCCTTAACCACTCGGCCATCGCAGCGATAATGTTCAGCATCGCATCAATGTTCAGCACACACCGTAGCACTGCCCCCGAAGTGAGGGTTTTACTTGATTTATGTTTAGTAATGGAAAAAGTGAATCATTATATCATTATTCCAAAACAAATAGAATAATTGGACAGCTGTGGAATTTGTTTCAACACCGTTAGGTCAGTACGGGAGTGTGGAGGGCTAACACTGCCGTCAGTATCATAAATGAAGGAGATTTCCAGTATTGGGGATAAAGATCAGGATCAGAATTTGTTTCATAATGACGAACATATGTCAACATGATATTGTTGTTTTTTATTCTACTCTTCCTGAAATGAATGTTTAAATTGCATTTGCAGACCTTTACCACTGAATAAGCCTAGAAGTAAACATTTAGGGAATATTGCACAAGGTATCTTTGCTCAGGATGCTGTCAATTCAACCCCTGTAGAATGTGTTGAGAATGGGTGGGGGGGGGGTGATAGTCCCTTTCCAATCCGCCTAGACGGCTCTAGACGTAGTTCCCTGTTATTTTCTGCCATTAACGGGGTCGAGGACAGTTATGGTCCCTGACTTTATTTCTGCGAGTGACCTGGTCGGCGACTGTTGTTGCCTTTGTTTTTTCCATGCGACTGAGGGAGTTGAGGGCTGTTATCGTTCCTGACTTTATTTCTGCGAGTGAAGTGTTTGGGTACTTTTATTGTCGCTATTGGGTTTTTTTATGTTGCGGGGGAGGAGGCATTTTGGGGTCTGCGAGATTTGTTTCTTTTCTTTTTTCGAGTCGGCTTGAAGTTTGTCCTTTCATGAAAACCGATGGTCTCCCGGTATTTAATTGCTGTCCGGAGCAGACAAATCTCAGAGTTGTATTGTACATGCGGACTTCGGCAATAAAATTAACCCTTTGAATCTTTATATTCTCCTCACTCGTGTGACTGCAGTTCCACTTACTGTATGAAATACTCGTAACACTGATTTTCTCTTCTCGCTCAGACTGCAGGACAAATTCGATCATATTACAATCACTGCCTCTCAAGCATTCCTGTATGTTAGTCTACCTGTCAAAACACAAAACACCATACAACCCACAATTATCTTTTTCTAATGGGCTCAACCAAAACGTACTCTAAGTCCATTCTGCAGGCATTACACAAATTCACTCTCTGAGTATCCAGCGACAACTAGACTTTCTCAAACTTGCTGCATATTGAGATCCTACAATGGCCACCGTTATATTGCCATTTTCACATGCCTTGTGCATCTCCGCTTGTCATTTGTACTTAACGTCGACTGCTAGAGGACTGTATATAACTCCCATCCTATGATCCTATGTTATCTCTCACTAAGCATTATTGTTATTTTTCCTACAGCACTCTAAATTGCGCTAAATAAAATAAATAAAAATATGGGTAAAATGTGTAGAAGGCATGTTTGGTCTGCCGATGATTCTGAATAATGCAGCCAGTCTTCTTTTGGCACCGTATTGAGAACATGTCCTCGATATTGGCGAGGCGTGCCCATCACTACAGCACTTTGCCCCTTCTTTCGATCCTACGCATTGGAGCCCCGCCCCACACCAGACTGTGACGCAACGACTGACAATGCTGTCCACGTACGCCCACAGAAATGTATTTGATTCTTCGACAGCACTCTAAATCGCATTAATAAACAATTATGACGTCTGCACAGTGACCGTGTCAGCATTTTGGGACCAGGATGGATCCGCTGAGATGTCTTCGCCCAGGAACCTGAAGGTATTCACCCAGAAGACCATAAGACCATAAGACAAAGGAGCAGAAGTCGGCCATTCGGCCTATCAAGGTTGCTCCGCCATTTCATCATGAGCTGATCCAATCTCCCCTTCCCCCGCCTTCTCACCATAACGTTTGATGACCTGACTACTCAGAAACCTATCAATCTCTGCCTTAAATACACCCAACGAGCGGCGTTACAGGGAACGACACTCTTCAAAAAGGGTTTGCACGTTTCACTGCAAACGCAGGATGGGTTGAGATTGTCACTTCCATGTGAATGGTTTCAGCTCGTTATGTTTTCAGACATTCCTGGTATTCGTCTCAGGGTTGGTTTATAATTAGTGATCACATGCGTAGCCACCAAATGGAACACAACCTAGTCGCGGTGTGAAGGCTTGCGTTGCTCAGTACCCAGGAGAACGAAGGTGGCTGTAGTTAGGAGTTAATGTTTTGGCTCTTCGTATGGGGCACTGATGCCAAACAACTCAAATAGAAGAGGGCGGACGGAGAGTGTCCACCGGCCCTACAATTTCGAGGGCTTACCTCAGAGATAACAAGCCGGACTGGTCAAAGAAAACTTCAGTGAAACGAAAATGAGGAGTCCGTCTATATATTAATCGGCCGGTATTTCTGAATCACTACCCTGGACTTGGCAGGCAATTGCGCAAACCGAGATTGTACTGACACGATGAATGAATCCCCGAACGTCGCAGACTGACAGGGATGGAGGGTCTTCATTGCTGCCCCGAAAGGCCAGCGGCGAGACTGGCAATAAGTTATGAATTTAGTCAGCTCCGCCATGGGGACAGGCCTCCGTTGTATCCAGGACATCTTCATGTAGCGGTGACTCAGAGAGGCGGCGACCGTCATTAAGGAATTCATCACCCAGGACGTTCCTCTTCTCACTGTTACCATCAGGAAGGAGGTACAGAAGCCTAAAGCCACACAATCAGCAATTCAGGAACCAATTCTTCCCCTCTGCCATCCAATGTCTAAATGGACATTGAACCTATGAACACTGCATCATTCTTTCATCTCTTTTGCTCTAGTTTTAATTTAACAATTTAATATACATATATTTGTTCTAATTCAATATTTGATTGATTTTTATTTCTTTATTTATCACGTATTGGTTGTACTGCTGCCGTTAATTTAACAGTTTTCTAGATATCTGATACTGATTCTGAAGTAAGTCACATCCGTAAGACAGATGTTGGTGAAGATCAGAACTAAGACTCTCAATGTGGATCAGTAGAAAATGAGTTCAGTGGGAAGATTCCAGCTCGCGAAATCCCAAGCGTTTGGCACAACAATGTGACCGGAGTGAGCAGTTTCGCTTGTCACCTAATTTCTGCCCGCACGTATTCTGAAACCGGTGAAATGTATTAGACAATATACTGTGCAATGAATATTCTATCCTATGAGATATATAAACCAATATTGTATACAAGTTAGAGGCACTTGTGTCCTGGTCGGGAAAAGGGAAGTGGTTAAACTGTTCAAGTTCACTTGCCGGTTTCTTGTGCTTCCACGTTAATGTCTACAGCGCTCATCAGCATGCAGATCTATTGTTTTCCAAAGACTGCTGCGCTGTTTCCATTTTACACGTATTTCCACAACAGAGTGTAACAGCAGCACAGTCTCCCAACTCCTACACTGACCACCTGAGGCCAGGGTGCCGAACACCTTTCCCACAGTCTCTCTGCGCATGAGACGGGTTTCAGCAAACTGTGCCCTTCTCCGACTCTCTCTCTCCCTGCTGATTTGCACACCCCGGTGCTCTAACCCTCACAGAATAAATACTCAGCTGGTTTGACATTCCAAAATGTGACACTTCAAACTTACCTGTCTTGAAAACTATTTCCAATTCCTCCTTCAGTTTTTCAGTTTGATGTATCCAATTATCTCGTGCTTCTATGCAAAACTCGTGAAGCAAATCGCTGATAATATCCAATGACGGGGCTCGTCCGGGATTTGAACACGCCACCTCTCGCATATATTTTTTTCATCCGAAGCGAGAATCATACTACTAGACCAAAAAGCACGCCTTCGCAGATTGCGTCACGACTGTACTCCGAAGCCATTTAAAGTTAATTGGTGGGAAACCCATTGTCCTCTCCGTTCTTGAGAGGAGAGCCTGATGTCGAAACATGTTGGGCCTGTATTCCTTTGAGATTACAAGAGTATTCGTTACTTGATTGAGTCAAAGCAGGAATCTAACGGACCCACTTTAGTGCACTTAAAAATGCGTTTGCCGATGGAAAGGACCCAAACAAGGGACGCTTGTTTAAATCTCAATTCTGAGTATATTTTTCTCGCAGACGATGATGCTTCTGAGCAATTCGCTACCTCGGCGTTGGTGGGCGGTGGACTGTTGGACGCAATATAATTAAAATGATTTCAGACGGGTGTACTGAAGTATTTGTTCCATGAACAGCGGAGACGTTTGATAAATGACACACAATAGGAACTTTATTCAGGACGAATTTTCACACGTCGATGCTATCTGGACTGCTGAGTCCCTCCAGCATGTTGTATGTGTTTCGCAAGTTGGTCTCACATTCTGTTGAGATATTTTGATTATCCTTTTACCGACAAGCATTTTCCATCACGTGACCTTCCAACTCATGTCACGTCACCTTCCAACTTTACTATCTGTATTTACCTCTTTCCGGTGCATCTATGTCAAAACTCACAAGAGGATTCCCCTTCAAACTGCACAATCTATCATCCACATTCCCCCACTCCACGTCGAGTATCATTGCCATCTGCGATGACGTCACCACAGTGCTATTTGGGTAAAAACTGGTATGGAGCTGGAATGAGAGGCAGTGTGCAACTGATGATTCATATCTTGATGACAGTCAAGGGGGAAAGGAGAAGATCGTGAAAGACAACAGGATGGGGATATTTTCTTATTGCCAGAAACTTTCCTTCAACAAAATCGGGTGTAAAATGAAGAAAACAATAGGAGTAAGAACGCCGAATTGTCATAGACGGGTTTGGAAACTATCTCTCCAGTGGAAGCTACGACCTGAACACAAAGTCTTACATCACTAATCTATCCTGGCCATGGTGGTAAACTTGTGGTTAATTCCATTGCTGCAGCCAATAAAAGGATTAATGTGCTTTCAAGTTTCCGGGGATGGGGTCGAAGATTTATTTTCCCAGCTTTCCGCTGCTGTTTAGAAGGAGGCGTTGTCTGTTTTGACAGAGAAACTTAGAACAGAATTAAATGGACTTCGTGCTAGCAGATAGGATTAGTCTAGTTTAGGATTATGTTCAGAGAAGACGAGATGTTTTGAAAGATTCTTCCGACGTGTTGGCTACTGTTTCAGTCAACATGTCATTCGTTGACGGTGTTAACAAATTTTACACAATTCGTTTCGCATTATCGTTGTTTGAAATACGCTCAACAGAGTTCCACAGTGGGACTGGGCAAGATAGACGACAACACAGCGTACTCTCACCTCAGACTGAACTCTGACATCTCCAACCCTATCGGGCTGTCATCACCCATCGTTCATCCTTGAACAATAGCCATGCTTCCGGATTCCTGTGAGGATACTTTGCGTCTCAATCAGGACCGACCCTGCGTACGTTGCTGATGGAAGGGGAACGTGGGTTAAAACTTCTTTCCCAATAGTTAAGAAGTTCAACTGTTTCCGCTAGTGCGGCCTGACTTGTGAATGTGAAGCACACTTCGCCTTCCAATGGGCAGTTGGAGGAAGCTCTAACGTGATGTTTATGAGCTTGTCTTCCTAGATACATCACAGACAACTGTTACGGATTCAAGCAACAATAAATATATGAGTGAGGCACGGTTTTTTACAACAAACAACACGTTTATTAAACACTGAAAACAAATCCCCCAACAGTAAACAAATCACTAACGTAACCGGAAATCAGCTGCTGTGCGGCAGCTTAAACAGTTCTTAAAGCGATGTTGCAAAAACAGTTCATTAAAGTAGTATTGCAAAAGCTCAAAATGCTCACAGTCCATTTAAGGGAGAGACTTTTTAAGATGATTTAAATTCTCTTTCACTTCGTGTTGTTGCAGTTCTCAGTCGAACTACTTTTCCCACGAAGAATTTACGGAGATGGTAAATGAAACGTCTTAAAGGCACTGACCTTTCCTTTACAACACTGTTCCCAATCCTTTCCGCTATTCACAGGGATTAACATGGGCACAGTCAACGAATTCCTTCTGAATGAGGATCAAACAAGGTCAAACCTGTTTCACCATCGAAATCGACTTTCTTCGATCTTTCAACTCCCGAACTCCAATTTTTACTTTCCACCGATTCTCAACGAGCAGTATTATAAAGAAACTGCTGGCAATGACCTATTAAACTTTCGGCATTATATAGAACTCCGTCTTTCAACTAAACTGCGTCATAACATTAAATCAAGCAGTGGCATGAAGTCAACATGGCAAATCCAGATACGAACTGCCCCTCCTCACAGGGAGGGGTCCTCCTTTTATACTCTGTAAAAATAAATGTCACATGACCTCTACTGGCGTGAAAATGACGTCAGTCCACCATCACAAGACCATTACCTCTAGTCCAGTATAGCTTCAGCCCCTGTCATGTGACAAGGGTACCACTGCATAAACGGAGATTGTCTGTGTTCCAAAGAAATACAGACCGTGAATAACCGACGAGGTGGTGGTGAGGTTAAAGCGATGGACTGGGAATCCATTCTGCTTTGGAAACGTGCATCCTTAATACCATTCTTGTCGTCAGCCGTTTGTTTTGTGGGACCATCTCTTGCATTTTCACTTAAACCTCTTCAAACTTATCATTCAAATTCAGCTTCAAATTTACTGTCATTCAACCATAAACATCTAAACATCCAAACGAGTTAACTAATTATCTGGAACCAAGCTGTGAAACACAAAATCTATATCACATAAAATGTTGTTAACACAATTATATTATCAGAGATTTGTATATATTCTGGAGACGTACACGATGGCAAGCATACATATACAGTAGAACATATAGTTAAATATATATGAATATTTCTACAGACTTTCCCATAAGTAATGATTAACGGATGCCAACTGGGTGTTCAGAAGTCTGTAAGGGCGAGGAATATGTTATTCAACCCAACAGTCCTTGATCTTATCCCGTGGTACGTTCCGCCTGACGGTATGAGGTCGATGATGTTGTGGTTCAGCAGAACTAATGGGAGTTGCCTTTGATAATGTTGAGGTCTCTGTGAACGCAGCGCTTCTGTGAAGTGGACGAAGGGGCCCTGATGATTCTCTCAGCGGTTCTCACACTCCATTACCATATACAGATGTTTAGCAATTCCCGTGTGAGACGGTTATGCAGCTGGTAAGGACACTGCCGACTGTGTTCCGCTTATATCTGTTTGGAATGGATGCAGGAAGTCTTTCTTGCCTCAGTCTCCCTTGGAACTCGATGCAATTCTCTGCCCTGGTGACTAAACAAGTAGTTTTGAGGAACCATGTGAGATCATTTGTGATGTGCACTCCAGAAAACTCGGCGTTCCTGACTCTCTGCAGCAAGGAGCGGTAGCTGTGCAGAAAGTAATGGTCCGGCAGTTTTCTCCTTTTGCTCCACACAGAGTTCGAGGGAACACGTTTTCAGGCCGTGGGGATTCGCCACCGTCTTTTGCATGAATACCGCAAGGTAGCTAATTTTCTGTAATCTGCATCGGGTCCATGGACTCGCCGCTGCTTTGTCTCACTCCTTAGAAGTTGTGTTTGCCTCGCGAGTAAATACAGATTAAAAAAACAAAAATCACTCTCACCTCCTCTGGCTCCAGGCAAAGAACATCATTCTGATCTTCCGGCCGACCAAGGTTGTCCCCTGCAATCCTTCTGCTCCGACCATATCGGCAGATGCACTTAGGATTCTCCTTTAGCTCGAGCAAACTCACACCTTCTGAGTCAACAAGAAGGGTTTTGTCATCCTGATTTCTTTGTCTTGAATTTCTCATCCTCCTGAGAGGCGTGTTCTGGTCCGGTATTTTACCGTTTAGCACCTGAAATCAGCTATATCGCTTCCAGTATAATAAGCATACAACAATGACAAGTTTAGTGTTGATGTTGATGAAGGAATGTTGCTGATTACTTCACTCCTCCTATTTGAAACGAACTTCAGTCAATAATACCAGCGGAAGCGAATCATTGATTGAAGAGAGATGATGCGTATACATCGCGCAGAAAGCAACACAACAGTATTCCTTCAGATTCTCCTCTAAATGTATCATTTTACACACAATTTAGCAAATCTAATTGTCATGGCCTGTCCATATGGAATGTACTGATCTCCCTTGTTTAACTAATCTGAGAATGTACCGTCCGAATGCTCACTAACTTTTCAGATGAGGCCAGATAAGACATCTTGAACCGAAGCGTGCACAATCCACTCCACATGCTGTCCAGGTCGCTCATTTCCTCCATTGTTTGAGGCTGAAGATTTTAGTGTTGGTGGTAATTGTATCTCTCGAAATTCAGATACAGGCTTTCCGGAAGTAAATGTAAAGTGAAATTATAGTTTCCTGTTACAGGAGCTCAGCGGGTCCGAGAGTATCTCTGCAGGGGAAAGGGTAGACATTGTAGTCATTAATGTCTGAAACTCTTCCTCAAGCGGAAGGCGATCAGGTTCTGGAGAACACGATGAGAATGTGCGCTGCGAGCCCAAACCTCATCAGCCCAAAGGAGTCGCGTCTGGAATTTTATGGGACCAAGTGAGAGAAATATGGGTTCGGAGACGATGGACAGAATAACCTTAAGTACATCTTAAACATACCACTGTTTTGCCACTGACAATCAATCAGAAACCTCTAAAGTTTTGAGAGTGAGGACTGAGTGTGCACTGCAACAGGCACAGATAATCGAATGGATACACAGAAATATGTCATAACAACGGCCTCGGTCAGTGTGGGAATTAAGCAATGCTGAATTGGACGGGAGAATTAGGCCCATCGGGAATACATGGAGACAAGCAATATTTAGTTTCCCTTGTCGCTCTGTTCAAATTCTGAGTGAATATCTAACACTGATGAAGCGCGTCGAAGAGCCACTTGCCAAGCCAGCTTAGAAGCATCGAAACATGGAAAGCCTACAGAGCAAAACAGACCCTTCGGGCCACAAATCTGTGCCGAATATGTCCTTACTTTAGAAATTACCTGGGGTTACCTCTATTTTTCTCAGCTCCATGTCCCTATCTAGGAGTCTCTTAAAAGACCCAATTCTATCCGCCTCTACCACCGTCGCCGGCAGCCCATTCGCGCATTCACCATTCTGCATAAAAAACAATATCGCTGACCTCTCCTTTGTACCTACCTCCAGGCACCTTTCAACAGCACCCTTTTGTGTTAGCCATTTCAGCCCTGGAAAAAGATCAGACTATCCACATGATAATTGCCTCTCATCATCTCATACACCCCCATCAGGTCACCATTCAACCTCCGTCGATCGAAGGAGAGAAGGCCGAATTCACTGAGCCTAATCTCATAAGACATGGACCCCAATCCAGACAACATCTGCACCTCTGCACACTTTCTATGGCTTCCACATCTTTCCTGTAGTGAGGCGACCAGAATTGAGCACAGTACTCTACGTGGACACTGACCAGGGTCCTATATAGCTGCAACATTACCTCCCGGCTCCTAATCTCTATCCCACGGTTGATGAAGGCCTTCTTAACCACAGAGTCAACATGCGTAGCAGCTTTCAGTGTCCTCTGGACTCGGACCCAAAACTCTCTCTGATTCTCCACATTGCCAAGAGTCTTACCATTACAACTATATTCTGTCATCATATTTGACCTAGCATAATGACCCACCTTAAACTTATCAGGGTGGACTCCGTCTGCTACTTCTTAGGCCAGTTTTGCATCCTATCAATGTCCCGCTGTAACCTCTGACAGCCCTCCGCACTATCTTCAACACCCCAAGCATTGTGTCATCAGCAAATTTACTAACCCATCCCACCACTTCCTCATCCAGGTCATTTATTTAAAAAAAAAACGAAGAGTAAGGGCCCTAGAAAAGATCCCTAAGAAACAAACAATGTAGAATATGGCCCGTTTACAACCACTGTTTGACTTCCGTGGGCAAGCCAATTCGGAATACATTACGCAACGTCCGATGGAATCCCATGCCTTCTTACTTTCTGAAGGAGGCTTTCATGGGGAACCTTATCAAATGCCTTACTGAGATCCATATATATAACATGCTGTGCTCCACCTTCAGCACCTCTTTTGGTACATCCTCTAAGAATTCAGTCAGGCGAGTAAGGCAGGACCTGCAGTTTATACAGCCATGCTGTCTATCCCTAAGGGTATTATGTCTCTCCAAATTCGCAGACATCTTGCCACTCCGGATCTTTTCTAGCAACTTGCTCACTACAGAGATACCTGAAATATGAATTAATATTTTAACCGACCCTACCTTACCAGCTGAGCGCTTTCAGTCATTTTTGTTATTATTTCGATTTCCAGTATCATTCTAATTTCTTTTTCAAAAAATCGACGACATTTTCGGATAGAACACAGTTCCAGATAGAGAAAGTTAATCTATTGCTTTGAAATTCCTTTAAAGGTCAGCGTACATTCATCATCAGTGTCAGTATATGTCCCTACATACTGCACTGAGATTTAGTTTGCTGAGTAGCGGACCAGATGGTGGACGGGGAAGGACGCGGATGGTCACGGGGTCTCGGGAGGTGAACAGGGATAAAGATGGAGATATGCAAGGACAAAGAGGGAGCAGTCCGGTGCTGGAGACTGAGTTGAAAAAGAAACATAAAACACACACGACTCCGCCATGTTCCAGTCCGATCATGTTCCCCTCAGAGTGAAACTCAGAAACCGAATCTGTGGTACCGGCGTGGCAGAAGAAATAAGCAGGGCATTTATAGTGGAATCGAGGGCATTATGACAGACATTGGGAGTGAAACACCGTGACCATCACTATGTGGAATAATGATTAACAGCGGAGAGGGTGCAGGGTGGAGAAACGGGAGCGGATCCATCCTGAATGGACAAACCAGCGTACAACGATCCTCCCATCACGAAATTGGAAAACGAGACGTAACGGAGGGAACGAAAAACAAAACGGGCGGGACATCAGTGGATTGTCCCCGACACTTCCCGAGTTCGACCGAGCGTTCATCTGATTGAATTAAAGCTGGAGCGCGTCGTACATATTTGAGAAGAATCTGATGAAGAGAAAATTCCACCTTCACAGAGCAGACAGCCAGTGAAATATATCACCAGGAAATACATGCGTATGTCAGAGCGCTAAGCTGTTGGCCGTGGTTCTACATATCGGAAAGCTGATAGCTTAAGGGGGGAAATGGCGATTGATTTAATTCTACTGCTCAAACTAGCTGGTCTCACTAGAATTTAATGAAATTGGTTAACAGTCTCAGCGGGTATTTCACCGCGTTCTTCAGCTCCTCTCTAAATTTTCTCTGAGTCACGGCGTAAATACATGTGTTGGTGCAGGAGCTGAGGATCTGCAGCATCGTCGCTGTGGAGTCTGCGATATAAATCGGATCCCTGTACGAGTAGAAAGGGATATTTGCAGCCCGTCGGTAGTAATCAAAAACCAACCGTGGCAACCACAGAAATATGAAACTACCGGTTATACTGAATAGTAAAACGACCAATTTCCTTCGGTTCTCCATCTCCGGGTCCTTGTCATTCTTTCCGGTGCTGCGGCCCCGGAGCCCCATCCGGACTTTATTAGCGGACAAAATCCGTCTGACTGTCAGAACATTGAACAATAAAATCAGAACCAACGGAAGACAAGGCATGAAAATGCGAGTAATCATCACAACTGCGGCCCAGGAGGGAGACGTATAGAAGCTCTTTGTGGACGAACAGCCATAGGAAACTCCATTAATTCTCATCGAAGGCTCTATTGTAAAGTAGTAAGGGATACTTTCTAAACAGCCCAGAACACTCACTGTCGCGATAACCACAGCCGCTGTTCTTTCGGTGCAATATTTTGTTTTCAGCTTTTCACAACAAATTGCCACAAATCTGTCACAGGTGAACGCGACTGTCATCCAGACAGAGACCCCGGTGCTTGCTATAAGCAGGCAACGAAAAACCCTACAAACGGGAGTCAAATAGAGGAAGGAAAAACTAAAGTATATGAGAACAGTCCAGTTCAGCAGAGGGTCAGAGATAACGACCAGGAGATCGGCCGCTGCCATTCCCAGCAGGTAGCGAGTGATGCATTTGGAGAGACCGCACTTTCCCCGGGACAGGATAACAATCGCCACCAGGTTAACTGCAAGAGAGAGGGAGGGAAACAGAGAAATTACTGACTCGTCACTGAAATAGAGCCGCAGTGTGACAGAATCAGATTAGATCTTGTTCTTTTTTTGCCTCAAAGAGTGAATACCGGACACTGAACATATGAAGCGACTGGCAGTGCGCATTATCGGAGTGTCAGAGAACTTGCCGAAAATTTTGTAAATGAGTTAAACCTGGGTGAATTCCCAAACCGACCAGCGGACAGCGGCAGCAGTGAAAGATGGACGTTAAATATCCGCATCACTGGCTCCGAGCAGCACGGGAATGAAATGAAATCCACATCGGCGGTTCCCTCTGCTCACATTCCAGAAATAAATGCGCCCTTCGCCTTGTTCCGTTACCCAGTCATGCAATTCCTATGGGCAGAACAGAAGGACGGCTGGTTCCCACAGACGCAGCACAGCCCGGTGTCCTCCTGTGCAGACATTTCGATTCACAATTATCACATGACATCGAGACAGCGGAGAGGATTTCAGTCAAAGGCAGCATCTCGGCTCCAATATGGAGAGCTGCCTGCTACGAACGCAATGGGATTAATATTGTCAGCGCCTTCCGCCCATGACGGAAAAGCGGGGACTGGACAGGTGGCTGTGGAAGCAGAGCGAGAGAAACACTTCAGAACACCGGAATTAACTCGCAGTATCTGTCGTTTGCAGGTGTGACAGCGGCTTACCGGGAATCCCAACGACTGAAATAACAGGGTAGTAAATGTCTTCTATCCGCCAGATTACTGGATATCCCATTTGAGTGACACAGTGAACGCGACTGCTCTGAATTCCACAGCTCGGCAAGACACTCTGGGCTGACGTACTGCAACAGGCTCTGATTTATACAGGGGATCGATCTCCAGTGACAAGGTCCCACCTCCCACCATTGTTATTGAACAAACAAATTACATCACCGGCAGTGTCTCAGGAGCAAATACTGTAGGCATGTAACACAAACACGTCAGTATCATTGGCATTACCTCAGTCAGATCCCTCTGTGTAATTTGACCAAAATGTGTAATGAGACCAATAAGTGAACAATGAGAACTCTGCTCACAACAATCCACACTTATAGTGACAGAGGTCAGGACTGTTCCCATTTTCAATCTTGAAACTTTCACTGTGGTTTTAATTCCACAAGCATTCCGGAATCGAGGTTTCCAGCATTTTCTGCACGTTTCACTGTTACGCCTGCTGGTTTATCTACAAATAGATCCGCATTCCCCTCAGTGTGTTCTGGGTGCAGGGACACATGAAAACCCCTCCCACTCTCCTCCTGCAGACTTACATTTGATTTATTACACAGCAGCTCCACTTTGTCCGCTCAGACACAAAACCCGCCCCACCCCGACCCACTATGTGCCTTCAGATATAAAACATCCCCGCTGTCTACAGACACCCTGTCCAGTTCCCCATCAGACACCAAACCCTCCCCACCCCGTCCCACTATGTCATCAGATATAAAATATACACGTTCTGTACAGAGACACCCTGTCCAGTTCCCCATCAGACACCAAACCCACCCCACCCCGTCCCACTATGTGTCATCAGATATAAAATATACCCGCTCTGTACAGAGACACACTGTCCAGTTCCCCATCAGACACCAAACCCACCCCACCCCGTCCCACTATGTGTCATCAGATATAAAACGTACCCGGTGTGTACAGAGACACCCTGTCCAGTTCCCCATCAGACATCAAACCATCCTCACCCCGTCCCACTATGTGTCATCTGATATAAAACATACCCGCTGTGTACAGAGACACCCTGTCCAGTTCCCCATCAGACATCAAACCCTCCTCACCCCGTCCCACTATGTGTCATCAGATATAAAACATCCCCGGTGTGTACAGAGACACCCTGTCCAGTTCTCCATTAGACACCAAACCCACCCCACCCCGTCCCACTATGTGTCATCAGATATAAAATATACCCGCTCTGTACAGAGACACACTGTCCAGTTCCCCATCAGACACCAAACCCACCCCACCCCGTCCCACTATGTGTCATCAGATATAAAACGTTCCCGGTGTGTACAGAGACACCCTGTCCAGTTCCCCATCAGACATCAAACCCTCCTCACCCCGTCCCACTATGTGTCATCTGACATAAAACATACCCGCTGTGTACAGAGACACCCTGTCCAGTTCCCCATCAGACATCAAACCCTCCTCACCCCGTCCCACTATGTGTCATCAGATATAAAACATCCCCGGTGTGTACAGAGACACCCTGTCCAGTTCTCCATCAGACACCAAACCCACCCCACCCCGTCCCACTATGTGTCATCAGATATAAAATATCCCCGCTGTCTACAGACACCCTGTCCAGTTCCCCATCAGACACCAAACCCTCCCCACCCCGTCCCACTATGTGTCATCAGATATAAAACATACCCGCTCTGGACAGAGACACACTGTCCAGTTCTCCATCAGACACCAAACCCACCCCACCCCGTCCCACTATGTGTCATCAGATATAAAACAAACACGGTGTGTACAGAGACACCCTGTCCAGTTCCCCATCAGACACCAAACCCTCCCCACTCCGTCCCACTATGTGCCATCAGATGTAAACCACACCCGGTGTGTACAGAGACACCCTGTCCAGTTCCCCATCAGATACCAAACCCTCCCCACCCCGTCCCACTATGTGTCATCAGATATAAAACAAACACGGTGTGTACAGAGACACCCTGTCCAGTTCCCCATCAGACACCAAACTCTCCCCACTCCGTCCCACTATGTGCAATCAGATATAAAACATACCAGCTTTGTTGAGAGACACCTTGTCCAGTTCCCCATCAGACACCAAACCCTCCCCACTCCGTCCCACTATGTGCCATCAGATGTAAACCACACCCGGTGTGTACAGAGACACCCTGTCCAGTTCCCCATCAGATACCAAACCCTCCCCACCCCGTCCCACTATGTGTCATCAGATATAAAACAAACACGGTGTGTACAGAGACACCCTGTCCAGTTCCCCATCAGACACCAAACTCTCCCCACTCCGTCCCACTATGTGCCATCAGATATAAAACATACCAGCTTTGTTGAGAGACACCTTGTCCAGTTCTCGAACAGACCTGGAGGACATCGATGTTTTCGTCATTGTGATCAGCTTCTCCATGATTAGTATTATATCTGATATCTTGAAGTCCAGATCTGTCCATGTAGACCCCCCCCCCCATCTCTTAAACTGTCTTCTTTGTTGAATCTACCTGAGGAACAGTGAGAGGCTGAAATACTGTGGCGTTCAGTTAGCTGTAGGAATATAATGGGCGGATAAGTCCATTGACTGTGGGTTAAAAACGCAACCATCAACATGTATGTCTCTGGTGAGAATACAGGCATCATTGAAAAGAATATTCTCTGCCATGTATAGATTCCACTCGGTACACAGAGGTCTTCATCTGCTGCTTTAACATAAAAATACCCGTGTCCTTGTCATTCCCTCCGAGGTGCCCTTGTAGAAATAAATGCAGGATCGCCAGGTAAGGTCACATCATCAGATAAGGTCATATCAGAAACCATTATACACACACACACACACACACACACACACACACACACACACTTCCTCCAGCTCTCTTTTGCAAACACACGGCACACAAGCACATTTTCCCTCTCTCTCTCACACACACACTGTCCCCCCCTCTCTCTCTCTCTCTCTCTCTCACACACACACACACACACACACACACACACACACACACTTTCTTACCGGCAAATTTACACTAGTGCATGTATTAAATTTATTGCCTCATACCCTGTCCGTTCCTTTCACTTCCTGCACTGAACCAGTGAAATAGGGTATCTTACAATTGATCTTATCATCGATAAAGGGAGAGAAGAAACAGAAGAGATCTTTCAGCAGCCGCAGTACCACGTTGTAGAAACTAGAGGGCAAAATGAATAGGGAGTAGGGAGATATCGCGTAATTACTCAGTCCACCAGACCGCTGATCATGCAGTAGGCTTCAAGCCGAAAAGGAAGAGAGACTTCATATCCATTTTAAATGAAATGAAGAACTAGTGAGAGAGACCGACAGCAGTGCAGAGACAAACAACCAACGGGAGACATTCAGTCGAATAGCATGAGAGTGTGGGTTTAAATCTCCACTGAATTGTCGCCGGTATAATGTTAAAAGGTGGCTCATTTTGCACCCACCTGTCTCCGGTGCAAGGTGACAGTGCGGGGTTCATTTTTGCAGATATCATTCCCTGGAGGAATTTGAGAGTGTGGGTTGCTGTATCTGTCAGTCTCTGGTTTAGTGCGAGAGAATGCATTTTATTCTGTATCTCTCAGTCTCTGCTACAGTGTAAGAGTGTGGGTTTCATTCTGCATCTGTCAGTATCCGTTACAGTGTGAGAGTGTGGGTTCATTCTGTATCTGTCAGTCACTGCTACAGTGTGAGAGTGTGGGTTTCATTCTGTATCTGTCAGTCTTTGTTACAGTGTGAGAGTTTGGGTTTCATTTTGTGTCTGTCAGTCTGTTGCAGTGTGAGAGTGTGGGCTTCATTCTGTATCTGTCAGTCTCTGTTACAGTGTGAGAGTGTGGGTTTCATTCTGTATCTGTCAGTCTTTGTTACAGTGTGAGAGTTTGGGTTTCATTTTGTGTCTGTCAGTCTCTGCTCGAGTATTACGTCTGTCGTCTCACTCCTGTACCTGTGAGTCTCTGATTCAGTCCGGTCGGGTGAATTTTCCTCTTTTTTTTTCCCGCTGTTCCTCCAATTCAGGAAATACTCTGTAAATCGACTCTGTATTCCCTGAGCTATTTTTAGAAGAAGAGCCTCTTGCAGTTGGTTTACGTTAAAATTTTGAGAGTCAGTGCACTGATGAATGATGACGGTTGTATGGAGCAGTACACGTATGCGTAATAGAGTCTTATGGCAGACAGACTGTTCGGCCCAAGATCATTCTGCATGCGATTCGTTATTAAACTACATAGGGCCAACCGAACAGAATCTGATCCGCATATTTCTATGGTTTGGTAAAACAATCTCTGAAATGTTGAAATGAAATAAGAAAAATAAATATTTTAATTATGTTAATAAAATAAGTGCACAACTAAATTAACAAATTAATTGAAATAAAGCCCACAGGCGCTGCGAGTTTCCCGTTGGAGCAGCATTTATATGCATTTCTCTCATCACATTCTACTGGGGTTGTGTTGCGAGCATCCTGAGCAGCTGCATCACTGCCTGGTTCGGAAATTGCACCATCTCGGATCGCAGGATCCTGCAGCGGATAGTGAGGTCAGATGAGAAGATCATCGTGGTCTCTCTTACGCCATTTCGCATATTTACACTGCACTCTGGTTCCAGAAAGCAACCAGCATTGTGAAGGACACCACGCACCCGTCATAGAAACTCCTCTCCTTCCTGCCATCTGAGAAAAGGTATTGAAGCATTCGGGCTCTCACGACCAGACTATGTTACAGTTTCTTCCCCGCAAACTATCAGACATTTCAGTAGCCAGAGTCTGGACTGACACTAATTTACTGCTCTCTCCCGTGCCTATTGTCTTGTTTATTATTTATTGTAATGCCTGCACTGTTTTGTGCAGTTTATACAGCCCTGGGTAGGTCTGTAATCTAGTGTAGTTTTATTCTGTGTTGTTTTTTTCTTTTACATAGTACAGTCTAGTTTTTGTACCGTTTCATGTAACACCATGGTCCTGAAAACAGTTGCCTCGTTTTTACCATGAACTGTACCAGCAGTAATGGTCGAACTGACAATAAAATGTGACTTGACTGGACTTGACTTGAACAGTTCTAAATTACGCCCTTCACCGTGTATTCTGCACTCTTATATTTCACTATTCTGTCACATATTCCTCAATGTGCACCTGTCCATGAATTAACTAGAGTTATTTTCCAGTCACAAATAATATAATATTCATTTCGGTTTTCTCATGACAGCCTCAGACTGCTCTGCAATATGCAATGCTTTTTTCATTGATACAATTGTGACAGCCTTGTTCTGTGCTGCACTGAGAGAGTTTGTGAGTCTGAATGCGAGGGAAGCTCAGTTTCACATTTTGAATCACCCAAAGCTGCTCACTGCAGCACGCGGTTGATGGAAGAATCCTGAGAAATTTGGCGGCACTGATTACGTCACTGATTATGTCACTGCGCAGCTGGGAATATTCCCCTCGTCAGGGACATGATGCGCGGAAGAGTTACTCCGGTG
Source organism: Hypanus sabinus (assembly GCF_030144855.1). Classification (NCBI taxonomy): domain Eukaryota; kingdom Metazoa; phylum Chordata; class Chondrichthyes; order Myliobatiformes; family Dasyatidae; genus Hypanus; species Hypanus sabinus. The sequence continues at coordinate 55,884 of NW_026779561.1, read as the reverse complement.
TTGCATTATACACTGTCCGATATTACAGCCATCAGTGCAGAAGAACGAGATGAATGGGGTGAATGGACCTAAGATGCTGAACAGACTGATATCACAATGTGAACTCATCACCTGGAGATGTTGGGATCATGGAACAGCAGAGAACTGGAACATACCCTGCGCTCAACAAGATACCGAATGAGACTGAACTCTGTTGACTGTACATAGCCCATCTCCGTTCATTCACTGTCTGTACATCTGCTAAGCCAACAACGTCGTAAACAACAATATATTACCGACTGCCACACTTGAGAAATTTTCCTGGCACCCACCATTATCTGTGGGAAAAAAACACAAACTTGTCCGGCGCATCTCCTCTAAGCTACTCTCCTCTCGCGTTAAAAACAAACCATCACTGACTTGATATTTCTACCTTGGCCACAATAATTCTCCTTCTAGGCCTCTCATAACATTTTCAGGTTCTGCCGGATCTTCCCCACAGCCTCCATGCTCAGGAAGGGGAGGTCGACGGAACATCCAACAGTCCTCTCGTTGACGGACCGGAAGTGGAAGGAGTGAGCAGTTTCAATTTCATTCGTGTTAACCTCTTTGAGGATCCATTCCCGGCACAATATATTGATACAGTCTCAAAGCGAGCACGACTGCGGCTGTAGTTTATTCAGAGTTTGAGAGGAATCGGTCTGTCACGCAGGACTCTCGCACATTTCGACAGATGTACCGTGGAGAGCATTCTAACTGAAAGCATCACCGTCCGCCATGGAGGGGCCGCTGCACAGGATCAGAACAGTCTGCTGAAAGATGTTTTCTCTGTAGGCTGCATCACAGGCGCTAGCCTCCCACGCACACAAGATACCGTCAAAAAACTGATGGATGCCTCAAAATGCTGAGTCCATCAGAAAAGAGCTCACCCCACCCCCTCGCTCGCCTAGAGGGCACAGGGGCCCGACCACACACACACAGCGTTTCAGGAGCAGCTTCTGCCCATCCGCAATCAGATTTGTGAATGGAGATCGATCCGCTGATGAAATCTTTCTCTGGATTTTTCTATTTCGTTCTTCACGATATATTTCATTTATTTCTGCAGATACTGTAGTTAGAATAATTTATAACTGTGTTATTCTGTAATGGAATGCATGGTTACCGCATACGACAAAAGCACGTGACACGCATACGGCTCCTGTCTGACTGCAGCTGTGACAGACGGAATGACCTGAATGACGGGACCTTTGATGACGCTGTTTCTTTCTTGAGGAGGAGCATCCTGTAGATACTGCTCACTCCGAGAAGCGATGTGCTTGTGATGCGATGGACTGCTTCGTTGAGAGAGTGGGGAGTGAGGGTCGTCGGACACTCGAAGCCCAGAGGCAGAAACAGGAATATGTTGGAGCAGGGCTGGGCACATCTGGGCTGTGGGTCCCAATTCAGGTCCCGTCAATTTAGGATGGATGTGGACGTATCCGTCATGCAGCCGAGAATATTCCTGGGGATATTTCCAACGCTAAGGAACCTCAGACGCAGGTAAGACCGGAAAAGCTGTTATTACTCGTCCTGGAGCAGAGAAGCGAAGAAATGTACAAAAGCTGTGGTAAATCTAGTCAAGAGAAAGGAAGAGCTTACGAAAGGTTTAAAAAACTGGGTAATGATAGAGAGCTGGAAGATTATAACGTTAGCAGGAAGGAGCTCAAGAACGAAATTAGGAGAGCCGGAAGGGGCCATGAGAAGGCCTTGATGGACAGGATTAAGGAAAACCCCAAGGCCTTCTACAAGTATGTGAAGAGTAAAAGAAATGAGAGAATAGAACCATTCAAGTGTGACAGTTGAAAAGAGCGTATAGAACCGGGGGAGATAGCGGAGGTACTTAATGAGTACATTGTTTCAGTATTCACTACGGAGAAAGGATCTTGACGATTGTAGGGATAAGCTACAGCGGACTGAAAAGCCTGAGCATGTAAATATTATGGAAAAAGATGTGCTGGAGCATTTGGAAAGCATCAAGTTGGATGTCAGCTGGACTTGTTCCAAGCCTACAGCAGCAACGATCCCCAAATCATCCAACACGACATCGACGATTGCATAGTTGCTGCTTCCCGCACTCGTGCAGAACTCGTCGAATTATTCAAGTTTGCCTCCGACTTCCACCCTGCCCTCAAACTTACCTGGTCCATTTCCGACTCCTCTCTTCCCTTTCTCCATCTCTGCCTTCATCTCCGGAGACAGTCTATCCACTGGTATATTTAATAAACCTACAGACTCACAGCTGTCCGGACGGTACCTCATGCCACCCCTTCTTTCAGCTCCTCCGTCCCCTCTGTATCTGCTCTCAGGCTGAGGCTTTTCATTCCAGAGCAATTGACATGTCCTCCTTCTTCAAAGAAAGCTGCTTCCTCTCCCCCAACATGAACGCTGCCTCACCCGCATCTCTTCCATTTCACACACATCTGCCCTTACACCATCCTCCCGCCGCCCCATCACGGATAGTGTCCCTCTTGTCCTCACTTACCACAACACAATGCACATTCTGCACATAATTGTACATAACTTCCACCACCTCCAACGGGATCCCACGACCGAGCACATCTTCCCGTCCTCATGCAACTCCCGACCATTTCTGCTTTCTGCAGGGTGACTCCCTGTGTGACTCTCTTGTCCCTCCCCACTGATCTTCCTCTTGGCACTTATCATGGTAACTGGAACAAGCACAACATCTGCTCTTACACCCCCTCCCTCAGACCCCAAACAGTCCTTCCGGGTGTGGCGACACCTCACCTGCGGGTCTGTTGGGGTCATTTACTGTATCCGGTCGTTGAGAGCTCCTATATATATGTGAGACACAACGTAGATCGGAAGGCCCCTCCCGCTCGTCGAGCACCTGCCACGAAAAGCGATGGCCTCCCCTTTCGATTCTACTCCCCGTTCCCATTCTGACATGTCAGTCCGCGGCCTCCTCTACTGCCAAGGCGGCGACACACAGGTTCGAGTACTGACACCTTGTATTCCGTCAGGGTAGCCTCAAATATTATATAATATTATATCGATTTCACTAACGACTGGTCATTGCTCACACTCACTCCCACAATTTCTTCACCATTCGGCATTCATGTCTCCCTTTCACAACTTCTTACCTGATTATCTCCACAACCTATATATAAATAACAATACCTCATTTCCTGAAATAATGGAAAGGCTGAACTGCTGGGAACAACAACGTTTCCAGGAAGTTCAATTTATTTAAGCGCTTGTAGAGCAGGTGTGAATTTATTTTCTGAATGTCAAAATTAATTGACCCTTTCGACTGAGCGGTAAAGACTTCTAAAATTTTTCAAAACAAAATTAGCGGGGGAGATCAAAATAACTTCCAACTGCTCTCTGAATCTGGTCTGTGTCACATCGTAGATAAAAGTATTTGCGCAGCTGCTGAAGTTCTGAATCACAGAACCCGCAAGCTGTGCCTGATAAAGCCGAATGGACGTTTCCAGGTCGATGCAGAGGCATTGCATGAGAATAAAGACCAGAGTGGTTGTCGCCCAACAGAGAAGGAAACTCACCGACAGGCTGAAGAGCAGAATGATGGATTGTCTTCGACTCTCCATCTCCGGATCTCGCTGTTTCCCGGAATTTCCCCGTCCCATCAGTCCCCTGCGGACTCTGCTCGCCGCCAGTATCTGTCTGACGGTCAGAGCATTGAGGGTCAAAATGAGGATGAAAGGAAGTAGCGGATTCAATAGACGGTCCACCCAATAAAACCCCTCAAACGGTCCCGTGAAAGGAAGTGCAGGCCTGTTGGTACAGACCCAGTTACCATTTACCAACAAAGTTGCTCCATTCATATAGAGGAAATAAAATGGGATGTTTTTTAAACAGAAACCGACAGATATTGCAACAATCACCAGTCCTGCAACTCTGGGGATGCAGTATTTAGTTTTAAATTTAGCGCAGCAAATGGCCACAAAGCGATCGAAAGTGAAAGCGGCAGTAAACCACACGGAACAGTCAACGGTCACGTGACACATGACGTAGTGGACAAGCCAGAACGGAGCGTGGTCCAGGATTCCGAAATGAAATCCGTTTGCTTGATCCATCTGGTAGAACAGGACTTCGTTAATTACACCATTAGATCCGCCGCAGCCATCGCCACCAGGTAACGCGTGATGCATTTGGAGAGACCGCAGTTTCCTCGGCTGAGAATGATGATCGCCACAAGGTTAACTGCAGTGAAAAAAATAGACCAAAAATAAGAATAAACAAAATCAAACGCATTTTTTGTAGAAACACAGTTATCATTTGTTTCCTAGAAATAAAACCCATCGTTCATCTCTGCTGGACATTATCAGTGGAAGTAAAATGATACATTGTTTGTTTGAGCACGTGACCGCAGCATGAAGCGATTTACACGAGCGCATGGGTGCTTCGACCCAATATCTCCATGCTGACCGACGTGGCGATCTAATACCATTGTCCGTGATTGGTTCAGATTCGTCAAACTGTCCATGTGCACTTCAAATATTGTTAACGACTCTGTTGCTCCCATTTCCTTTGTCAGGTTGTTCAAAACACAGAGCAACTTCTATGTGAGAAAACGTCGATCGTAATCCAGCTACATTTCTGCCCTCAATAAAATGTCACTCGGCCGAACCTCTGCCTGTAACTCAACCGCGAGAGTCCCTGCAGCATCTTTGTGAATACTGTCTGCTCTCTTTTCAGCGGACTTCTGCCTTTCATATAACAGGGCGGCCAAAACTGTTCACAGAACTCCAAGCGCGGTATCTCCAAGGAGAGGGGTAGTGTAATTGAAGTGCGCATCTACACTTCCTTCCGAAGGTTAAACTGAACTTACAGCAAACGCACCCCTTCCGCAACTTTTCCTCGGAAAGAGTAACGGTGAACAAAGTGGCACAACGTAGGCAGGAAATTCCAGACAATTCTGATATTTCAGTAAGTGGAGACAACTTGGCATGAACTTAACGTTTCAAAAGTGATATAGCAATTCGGATTGCGCAATGTGTTTCCAGAAATTCCGAATAAGAGGAAAGGGCAACTTCAAAGTGGGGGCTCAGTCAATAGATGAAGTTGCTCCACTGGGGCGTATTCCGTAAAGTGTTTTTCAACGCTATTACATCATTCACTTAACTGGGCAGAGTTCACCAACAGCAGGTCAGTTTTATTTGGAGATAATTCTGGGCAGGTCGAGATAAGAACAGTTAATTGATTACTATTTCTCAGATCTATTATGCTGTACACGCATATTTTAATATAATGGAGGTCAATGTCGTACGAGGACGCGGGCAGACGGCTGGTTTTCCAGCCGTATTCGCAATAGCCTGTTGATGCGTGCAAGATGATGCACAGTGACCGGAGAGAATGTGATCGGTTGGGCGGGAGGCATAGGGCATTGGAACATGCATGTTGTAGTTTATGTCGCACACTAGCACACATGGATATTTAATTAATTTGTTAACGAAAAAATCCTGCAAGAATTGGAGTATGTTAATCTTCAGTTCAGGTGGAAGGTCAGATAGAAGGACACCAGGCGTTTGTGATTTTGGATTTACAGCTTAAAATCCGGAGCAGGCGTTGAAGACTCGAGAAACTGAAGTGATGTGTTCTTAAGGGAGAACGAGTTCCATAAACCAGAAGACGCTAGAAGAGGAATTAGATCATTCGGTCAGTCGATGCCGCCAACATGGCTGATTTATTATCCCTTTCAACGCTATTCTCCTGCTCTTCCAGAACCTTTGAAGCCCTGATTAACCCGAATGCTCTAAAACTTGGCCTTAACTGTAGTCAGTGACTTGACCTACACAACCAACTGTGCCTGTCGTGTTCACGGATTTACCGTCCCCTGGTTAAAGTTTTATTTCCCCTTTCGTCTGTGTTCCAAAGGGGCGTCACTTAATTCCAAGGCTGTCATCTCTGGATCTACACTCCTTCACTACAGGAAACGTCCTCTCTGCATCCTCTTTATGCAGATCTTCCGAATATTTAGATCTCCACTCATTATTTTAAACTGCTGCGATTACAGATTCGGAGCTATCATTTCACAGTCATTGGTCACAACGCAGCTCCTTGCGACACGTGACACGGTAGAGAGGCCGCAGTTCAATCCCATCACGCGCAACATCCTGGAAAAAGTAATAAAAGACGGGAATGTCTAAAACAGGAATACAGCTTCCATGACCGGCATTACAACGGCTCGCACTCAATGTAGGATTTGAGAAAATATATTCTATGAAATTAGTTAAATGTATAAAATGGTAAATCTAAATTGCTTATAGCTTTCCTCATGTTCGACATTATTACCGTGAAGGGGCTGAAATCGTGCTATTTCAAGGGCAATTTGTACTTACTTTATGAAGTTGGAAGGTGAACTGATGCGACGTCAAAACAGAGCGAAGTTGGGCCGAAACAAAATTATAACTCATTTATATTGTGGTCTTCCAATTGCGCTGAAACCAGTAAGCTTCCGCCAGACAGAACAAGGACAACAAACTTCCCAGTAACATGCTGGTACAGCAGCAGAACTGGAACATTAATTACAGTGAAAACACCGACCAAGGGGGAGAGGGAATGGATGTCGGGATCGGCTGCCATTGTATCATCGCTCCAAAGGTGCAGGTAATGGACAATTAGAAAATGGATCGATCTGTTTTCTGTATTGGATACCCGGGTGATTTAAAGTGCGATTGAAAACACATTTTACAGAAGGAGAATTACCAAACAATTTAACAGGAAAACAGAGTATCTTACTGAAAGAAAGGGAAAGCAGATCTGTCAGAAACACAGGTACTGCTTGAAAATGGAAACGTTTTCAGGGAGTTTCGTTGATTAATTTTCTCGCAAAGCAATTGTAGGTTTATCTCCATAACTGTAAATTTATTCGACGCTTTCATCTGAGCAGTATAGTTTTCTAAAACTTTTCAAAACTAAGGTAGCGGGGGAGAGCAGAAGAGCTTTCACCTGCTCTCTGAATCTGGACTGGGTCACTCCGTAGATAAATGTATTCGTGCAGCTGCTGAAATTCTGAATCACAGAACCACAGAACTGTGCCTGAAAAAGCCGAATGGACGTTTCCAGGTCTGTGTGGAGGCATCGCATGAGAATGAAGAAAAGAGTGGTTGTTGCCCAACAGAGAAGGAAACTCACCGACAGGCAGAAGAGCAGAATGATGGATTGTCTCCGACTCTGCATCTCCGGATCTCGCTGTTTCCCGCAATTACCCCGTCCCTTCAGCCCCCTGCGGACTCTGCTCGCCGCCAGTATCTGTCTGACGGTCAGAGCATTGAGGGTCAAAATGAGGAAGAAAGGAAGTAGTGGATTTAACAGACGGTCCACCCAATAATACCCCTCAAATGATTCCGAGAAAGGCAGTATGGGATTACTGAAACAGATCCAATTACCCCTCACCAACAACGCTATTCTTTCCATATACATGAAATAAAATGGTATGTTTTTTAAAAAGGAACCAATAGATACTGCGCCAATCACCAATCCCGCAATTCTGGGGATGCAGTATTTAGTTTTAAATTCAGCGGAGCAAATGGCCACAAAGCGATCGAAAGTGAAAGCGACAGTAAACCACACGGAACAGTCAACGGCCACGTGACACAGGACGTAGTGGACAAGGCAGAACGGAGCGTTGTCCAGGAGTCGGTATGCTCGACCCATCTGGTAGAACAGGACTTCGATAATCACCACCATTAGATCCGCCGCAGCCATCGCCACCAGGTACCGCGTGACACATTTGGAGAGACCGCAGTTTTCCCGGCTGAGAATGATGATCGCCACAAGGTTAACTGCAGTAAAAAGAAAAAGGACCGAAAATAAATACAATAATAAAAATAGAAACATAATCCAACAGCATTTTGTGTAGATGTTCAGGGTGTTCCCGAAACGATCTCCCAGTCTGCTTCGGGTCTCACCAATATATAAAAGGCCACACCGCGAGCACCGGACGCAGTATACCACACCAGCCGACTCACAGGTGAAGTGTCGCCTCACCTGGGAGGACTGTCTGGGGCCCTGAATGGTGGTGAGGGAGGAAGTGTAAAGTCAGGTCTAGCACTTGTTCCGTTTACAAGGATAACTGACAGGAGGGAGATCGGTGGGAAGGGATGGGGGTCGAGTGGACACTGGAGTCGAGTAGGGAGCGATCCCTGCGGAAAGCAGAAAAGTGGGAGGGGGCTGGGAGTGGAAGATGTGTTTGGTTGTGGGATCCCGTTGGAGGTGGCGGAAGTCACGGAGAATTATACGTTGGACCTGGAGGCTGGTGAAGACAAGGGGAACCTTATCCCGAGTGGGGTAGCGGGTGGATGGGGTGAGGGCAGATGTGCGGGAAATGGGAGAGATGCGTTTGAAAGCAGAGTTGATGGTGGAAGAAGGGAATTCCCTTTGTTTAAAAAAGGAAGACATCTCCTTCGTCCTGGAATGAGAAGCGTCATCCTGAGAGCAGGTGCAGCGGAGGTGTAGGAATTTTGATAAGGGGATAGCCTTTTTGCAAGAGACAGGGTGGGAAGAGAAATAGTCCAGGTAACTGTGACAGTCTGTCGACTTATAGTAATATCAGCAGATAAGCCGTTTCGAGAGATGGAGACAGAAAGATCAAGAAAGGGGAGGGAGGTGTCAGAAATGGACCAGGCAAATTTGAGGGCAGGGTGAAAGTTGGAGGCAAAGTTAATGAAGTCAATGAGCTCAGCATGTGTGCAGGAGGCAGCGCCAATTCTGTTGTCGATGTAGCGAAGGAAAAAAGGGGAACGGATACCCTTATAGACTTGGAACATGGACTGATCCACAAAGCCAACAAAAAGGCAGGCATAACTGGGACCCATACGGGTGCCCATGGCTACACCCTTGGTTTGGAGGAAGTGGGAGGGGCCAAATGAGAAATTATTGAGAGTAAGAACTAATTCAGCGAGACGGAGGAGAGTGGTGGAAGAGGGGAATTGTTTAGGTCTGGAATCCAAAAGAGCTTCGAGACCATCTCGGTGGAGGATAGAGGTATATAAGGACTGGACGCCCATGGTGAAAATAAGGCAGTGTGGGCCAGAGAACTTAAAAAACATCCAAAGCGTGAGAAGTGTCACGAACATCGGTGGGAAGGGAATAGAACAAGGGGGGATTAAACAGTGTCAAGGTACGCAGAAATTAGTTTGGTGGGGCAGGAGCATTCTGAGACAATGGTTCTACCTGGACTGGCAGTTTTGTGGATCTTGGGTAGGAGGTAGAAACGAGAAGTGCAGGGTGTGGGAACTATGAGGTTGGTGGCAGTGTATTGGAGATCCCCAGAGCTGATAAGGTTGGTGATGGTCTAGGAGACAGTGGCCTGGTGCTCCTTAGTGGGGTCATGATCAAAGGGTAAATAAGAGGAGGTATCAAAGAGCTGTCGCTGTGCCTCGGCCGGGTAGAGTTCAGTACGCCAGACAGCAAGAGCTCCCCCCTTATCAGTGGGTTTTATAGTGAGGTTGGGATTGGTGAGAGGGAGTGGAGAGCAGAGCGTTCGGAAGGAGTAAGGTTGGAATTGGAACAGGGTGTGGTGAAGTCAAGACGGTTGATGGCCCGTCGGCAGATAGCAATAAAAAGATCCACAGTAGGCAGAAGACCAGAACGGGGTGTCCATGAAGAGGAGGAGGGTTGAAGACGGGGGGGTGGGAGAGTCCTTGCCAAAGAAGTAAGCTCGGAGACGAAGCAGCGGAAGGAGTATTCAGCGTCGGGGCTGATTTAACTCGCTGCGGTGTGGGCGAAGGAGGACAAAGGTGAGGCCCTTACTGAGGCCAGAGCGCTCTTCCTCACAGAGTTGAAGGTCGGATGGAAAGGTAAAGACCCGGCACGGATGAGAGATGGGATCAGAGGGAGAGGAGGGAGGCTGGTACTGTCAATGGAGAGGGAAGGGTTGGGGTGAGTGGACGATGGAGCCTCTGAGGGCCATTCGTTTGTCGTTTGGATCACACTCATCAAACTGTGCAGGTGTCATTTCAGTACTGCCAATGACCTATCTCACCCTTTTCCAGGGTGTTTCATATAGAGGCTAACTTCTGTGTGATAAAATATCCCTCGGAATCCAACTCCACCGCTGCCCTATGAACTTATCTACTCCCTTTAGTTCATGATTCCATCAGCCCGTGGAGAATAGAAAGGACTGAGTCCATACATTATCATGATGCCACGCATCTCTATTGAATCACCCACCAATCACCTGCCTACTCGGCTGATCCTCTCCCTATAACTCAGGCCCGGGAGTCCCTGCAGCGTCTTTGTAAATTCTGCCTGCATTTCTTTCAGCGTACTTCTGCCTTTGCTATAACAGAGAGAACAAACCTGTACACAAAACACCAAGCGTTGTGTCTGCAAAGAGAGAGGCAGGCATCTGCATTTCTTCCTCACGGTCTTGGTTAGTATACGATTGCAAGGTCATCAAATTCCCCTCTATTTTCTTTCACTGATTTGAGAACAAACCATTGCTCTGAGCAGGAACTCTTTACATGGGTATAAAACTGCGTGGCACTTTAAATGTTTTTTTTTAATTTCCAGAATATGCAAATCAACCAATGACAAACCGTTACTCACAACACGAGTAAACTACGTCAGGGACTCACAGTAACTGACTGGCGCTATGGCAAAGTGAAATGTTTTGACTGGACGGCGTCGGTGGTTTATTAAAAATGAGCTGCCGACTTCTAATCTGTCTTCAATGTTACAATTTGTAACAGTGATGTAACCTGAAACACTGACAATGTAAATACTTTGAAATTCAGTGCAAAGGTTGTAATTTAGGACAGCTATGGATTATATTCAATAACACAATTAATTTCAGAGTATTTCATAATTATATTAACAGTAATTTTGAAAAATATTAGCGTAATTCCAAATCTATATTAACTTTTTATAAAATACCAGCTGCTCGGCCACAAATGCTATGTTCACGGGAGCATTTCAGTTACTGCGCAGCTGCGCGCCCGCGCATCTTAGAAGAACCTGTGATGACACCCGGGAACATCAATAAGAATTTGGTGAGGGGAAAAGGATTGAGAATCGTCAGAGAACAGAAAATAGGGTTAATTCAACAGTGGCCGGAGAAATATAAGGCGAAGAGCTGACTTTAGATTTCGGGAAGAGGCTTGAACGAAATTTCTTTTGGAAAATGGTAACCATGTTGCAACATTTGAATTCCTGCCATCAGACGAGCCTCTTTCCCCAAACAAAAGCCAGCCTCGGTGCCGAAGCGCACAAAACCACCATGTCGCTGTAAAGCCGCATGTTTCACAAATGAACTTTAGAGATGGGAAATCATCGTCTCTACCTTGATTTATGTGACCTAAATTACGTTATTCATCTGATCGGGGACATTAGAGAGGGTTGATAAGTATCAGAATTGCCGTGAACCCGTACAAGTAAGGGGTATAACCTTTCATAAGCTGAAAGCGAAACTATTGCTGTGCGTTAAAAACTTAATCAAATGCTCACGTGAACGAGTTCTAAGGAATGGGATTCGCTAATGACAGGCAGCTTGATAGACATGGATTGTGTGTGTTGTGACTGTACAGTTCGAAATCTCAGGTCACAAATGTGAAGACTAAAGGCGGTTCCAGTGACAAGTCTGCATGACCCAGGTTAAAATATCAGCAGGACAGGAGACTGAGAGCGACGAGAATGCACATTACTGACTGACAGGGACACGAGTCGAAGATCTGAAAGGGAGTGCTGAGAGATCAGGTGATCAATGAACTGTTCTGGCTCTGCTGATTGTGTCAAGGAATCGGGTCATTTCCGGACAATCCCGTTTCAAATCGGCCCGCCTACGCAACGATTCTGACATGGAATGTGAGTGAGAAGCAAAAGGTCACCTCGTAAAGAAAACAATGGCGCGACCATTTTCAAAAACACAGAATAAAACAAAACCAGAATAGCTGAGAGCGGCGTGAGGTCGCTGCCTCCGTACAAGTAGCCAAAATGTACTTACTCGGGATAACGACAATCACGATTACCGTGTAAAATATAGTCCTCGCTAGCTGCATTTTTAATCCTGGTCTGTTGGAATTTAAAATTCTGCTCGGCAAAGTATATTCAAACAGATATAACAAAGTCCGTTCATGAAAGTTATTCAGCGTCTCCTGTTTAAAATACTTCCACAGATCAGACTAGAGAATCCACCGCCATTGGATGTTTCCGTCCTAAACGCGGCTGATGCACAGAGTGGCATTCTTTTATAGAACAGCGTGTTGCCAAACAGCTGGTATTACCGGTGTGAATTACCGCTAATTAGCAGCTGCGTCTCTGCAGTAGCGAGTCGTAACGCCCATGGGGAAATAACTCACTTTAGTTCATGGAGCCGAACGCTCACCTGTCCTGAAACCTCAAGGCACGGTCGATGCTGGGACCACAACACTAATTACGATGTTGTCTCACTACTCTGTGTAATGACAGGACATTATCTAAGCGTCGCTGGTGGCTATTGTACTCTGTAATCCAACTCACCGGCGCTCATTCCACCTCGAACCCTGCGAGTACAGTCTCTGCTCCAATGCAAATGATAACAACTTTAATTAAACAATTAACTGCCTTGTTGTTTCTCTGTGATAACGGACCATTAATACGATTTCCAGTTTCTCTGTGCAGGTGATATTCTTCTTCGATATCATACATTAACGTTAGGGTTACTGACGCAAACTCTCACTGTTATTCTCGTTACCGAAGGCAGCCACAAACAGAGCCGTTGACAAGTATACAGCGCGAGATACAAAACACTGACCCTCTGATCCCCTCCCGCTGCTGTCGCTTTTACTTCCAGAGGCACAGAAAGAGGGAAATCTTTATGTCGACGCAGTTTTTCATGCAAAAAAGTCATACTATATTCTTAAATATATTACAAAGTCACCAGATGATGTTGAAAGTCGGACTTCAGAAATTCGGTAATTCTGGGAAGATGACCAAGTGCATATTAAGCTGATAAATAGAGATGAACTGCGTAATGGGACATAGATGAGATAATGTTGCAGCTAGATAGGACCCAGGTCAGACGCCACTTGGAGTACCGTGCACAGTTCTGGTAACTTCACTACTGGAAGGATGTGGGAAGGGTGCAGAGGAGATCTATAAGGATGTCGCCTGCATTGGGGAGCATGCCTTATGAGAATAGATTGAGCGAACTCGGCCTTTTCTCCTTGGAGCGACGGAGGAAGAGAGGCGACCAAATAGAGGTGTATAAGATGATGAGAGGTATTGATCAGTGGATAGTCAGTGGTATTTCCCCAGGATTGAAATGGCTATGGTGTTTTTTTATAGTGCTTAGAAAAAGGTGCAGAGGAGATGTTAGGGGTAATTATTTTACGCGGAGAGCGGTAAGTGAGTGGAATGCGCTACTGGCTGCCGGCGGATCTCCCTAAATGATTTCACGCAAAATGCAGCATATATTTTAACCGAGAATAGACTATGGGAGAAATGGTAAGTGGACCTGTGTTGATGCCAGCCGACACCCAAGCTATTGGATGTACGCTGACCTGTCTGGAGAACATCCCGCAGTTGCATTCAGACACTCATAGAACAGTACGGCACTGAAACAGGCTCTTCTGATCATCCTCCAGCGCCGAACTGATCCTTTCCCTTGTCCCATGGACATTGCACCTGGACCATGTCGTCCATAATCCTCCCATTCGTGTCGGTTCAGATTTCCTCTTCAATGTTGAAATCGGACCATCACTTCTGCTGGAAGCTCCTTCCAAACTGTCAGCACCCTGCGAAGATATTCCTCCACATTTTGCCCGGAAATATTTCTCCTGTAACCCATCAGCCTTCGTCCAACTCTGATCAAACCTCAGTGGAAAAGGCCTGCTTGTATTTTTCCTATCTATACCTCTCACAGATGTGTACTCTTACTCCGACGCTTGAGGAAATCCGAACTTATTCCGAAGCTGCTCAATCTTTCCCTCAGGTCCCGGCATCATATTTGTAAACTTTCTCTGTACTCCGTAAAAGTCGTTGATATCGGTCATGCGAGTAGGTGACCAGAACACATACAGTACTCCATATTAAACATCACCAAAGTCTTGTACAGCTTCAACATAGCATCAAAACTCTATACGCATCACTCTGTTGACTGAAGGGCGATGTTCTCCTTCCGAAGCTATCTACCCGTTAGGCCACTTTGAAGCAATTGACGAACGACATTCCCAGTTCCCTCTGTTATACCGCACTACTCAATGCTCTGCCTGTCACTGTGCAGATCCTACCACGGCTTGACCTCCGCAAAATAGACGCTTATCTGTATTCAATGCCATTTGTCACTCTCACCGCCCATTCCGCAAACAATAACGGCGCCATCCGCAAATCGGCAGCTTCAGTTCATCATATTATCAATCAGATCGTGAATTTAGATGAACAAGCAACAATGGACCCAGCACCGACCCCTGCGGCACTACGCTAATGACAGGTCTCCAGTCAGAGACTCCACCAGTGCCACCACTCTCTGGATTGTCTCTCTAAGCCAGGGGTTGCCAGCCTTTTTTTGTGCCATAGAGCCCGTCCATTAACCGAGATGACTGCGGACACCAGGAAGGGAACCACTGCTGTAAGCCAATGCTGAATCCAATTTGCTACATCATCCTCAATGCCAAGTATCTGAACATTCTGGGCCAACTTCTCATGACAAAGGGTTTGCTAAAGTCCATGCGGGCACAAACCGCTGCTATTCTTTCAATAACTGTCCTGGTATCCTCCCCGAAAAACGTCGGAAGACTGTTGAGTTACGACCTAACACGGACAGAGCCACATTAGCGGACTATCCCCAGTCAGTCCCTGTCTGTCCATATTCTCGGTCCCGAAGAATATCTCCCGATCTTTTCCAACGCCTATAATTTCCAACCTTATTCCCAGAGCCTTTATTAAGTAACAGAACACATGGGCAATCCTCCAGTACTCCGGTATTTCACCAGTGGTGTGGATAAACAATTTGGCTGATGCGGAATGCCGGTAATCCAACACGTTGGCAGATTTTGTAAATGAACACAAGCTGAAACCTTATTTTGAGTTTTATAATTAAAAAACTTTTGCCATTAGTTGCCTCATCTGGGCTTGGACTGCGCTGTAAAACTCAGCACTGAGTGCGGATTTGATCTGGTTGCAGGACGGCCTGGTATGGGAACACCAAAGCCCCAGAACGGCAACACCGACACAAAGTGTAGGAAACAGCCCGTTCCATCACAGGACAATCCCTACCCACCAGCCGCTTGTGGGCAAATCTACAACGTGCACTGCCAGAGGCAAGCAGCATCCGTAGTCAAGGATGCCCACGTTCCACGTGATGCTCTTTTCTCGCGGCTGCCATCGGGAAAGATGTATCGGAGGCTTCGGACTCATCACATCAGCGTGGACTTCTTCACTCGCCTCTAACCTGAGCGGTGAGCTCAATGTATGGACTCACTTTCAAGGGTTCTGTAAGTCTCAGTACACTGATGTATTTATTTACCTATCGTTATCAATCCATCTATATATCTATTGAAAGGAACAGTCATCGTTTCGGGCCAAGACTGGTCGTCAAGACGGCTAATGACACCACCAGTGTGGGCAGCCTGGAAGTCTGTCAAAGATTGCAGCGGTTTGTTCAATCTGGAAAAATGGAGAATGGAGATGCCTTTTTAGAGCGCCTTTTGATTTAGCCGCCCTCACGAACCTTTCAAAGGATGTTGCCCGACCTGCTGAGTTCATCCAGCTTGTTTGTACGTGTTAGTTGACCACAGCATTCTGCAGTATACTTTGTGTTATCTATCTATCTATCTATCTATCTATCTATCTATCTATCTATCTATCTATCTATCTATCTATCTATCTATCTATCTATCTATCTATCTATCTATCTATCTATCTATCTATCATCTATCTATTTATGTGTCTATTATTTGGGTAAATTGGGCCTGATTAGGAATAGCCAACACGTCTCCGAGCGTGTAGGTTATGTCTAACTAATTTTGTGGAGTTTTCAGCGTAGGTCCAAGCAGAAGCAGTGGATGCTGTCTACATGGATTGTGGGAAGACCTTCGGCACGGTCTCGCATGGCAGGTTGTTCAACAAGGCTCAGTCCCTTGTCAATCAATATGAGGCAGTAAACTGGATTCGACATTGTGTTCGGAGAAGAAGCCAGGGAATGATAGTGGATGGTCGTCTCTCTGACTGGAGGCTTGTGACAACTGGTGCGCTGCAGGGATTTGTAAGTATTTGTACAGACACGGCTGATCCGGTCAGCTTATCGTATCTGTGACTGATAGTGTTTATCTTACTAACCTTGTGCGGTTTTCTGAGGAGATTGCCAGGAAAATTGATGAAGGAAAGGCAGCAGCGTGTCCGTTGGTGTTTATCATCAACACAAATGATCTGGATGATAATGGAGAAAATTGGGTCAGCAAATTTTCGGATGACAGCACGATTGTAAGTGTAGTGGGCAGCCTGGACGTCTGTTAAAGATTGCAGCCGTCTGTGCAATCTGGAAAAATTGAATGACATTGGCAGACTGAAGGTGCGAGAATGGAGATGATTTTTTAGAGCAGCTTTTGATTTAGGCGCCCTCACGAGGGAAATAGCAATCCTACATTGAGAATTGCGTACTGAACCTTATTTGATTGGGGTGTTTACGGTGAAGGAATTCACCCTGCGGTGTGAGGGTGAAACTGAAACGAGTTGTATTTGTATTACAGATAAATACAATGAATCAGGGAAGCATCAGAGAGATTTGGGAATAGTAGATTAGGATGGGACAGTAGCAGGGATGGTAGCGGAGACCAGAGCAGAGTTGGCTGGGGTGGACTAAGGCTGCTGCTGTGCATAATGGTCTTACCCAGATCAGAAAGGAAGTAGGAAGATGCGAGAAGACAATTGGGGAAGAAAGGTAGACAAACTAAAAGGTGAGAGCTGAAGCCAGCTGAGTTGGGGAATGGACGGATAAAGGTAAAAGCTTCTCTCCCGATTATTGCCGGTTACAACAATGTGATCTCTGAAGTGTCTATAGAAGCACAGACTGTTTCCTTATTGGACTGAAGTGTGTTTTGGAAAGCCGGAATAGACCTGTGATGACTCTCACGTTTCAGCTCTGCAACCAGGTTGTGTTGGCGACAGCTACCCTTCTCAGTCCCGATAGGCAATCTCCAGCAAGCAACACTGAAGTGTTCGTTATGCCGAGCTGAGAGTTGGAGCAGATCTATCAGGTACCGGTCCACATGATTCTCCGTCGGCAGATTCTTTCTCGTTTCGGTCCCTTGCTGCTGACAGACTCACATTCACGAACTCCTTAACACATTTTCTCAGAATTACTTTCGTTTGCATAGTTTTCTTGTTCTGCGCATTATTTTTGGCAGCGTTTGTCTGTTAATGCGTAGCATTTCGCTAAACAAAATTTTTCGTTTCTCGTTTTTTCCTCCACCCGTTCGTAAATGTTAGTAAGATAAAAGGATGCATATTTTGTTAACTGACTTAACCGAACTTAAGTAATTCCGAAAGAATACTGCCCGTCAAGCAATATTCGGATTGATATTTTAGTTCAGGGCTTTAATAACGTCTCATTTTCATTCTGTTCGATCTGAAAACGATGTACTTAAACAGGTGGCCGTAGAAACAGTTTGGTGTTGATTGTACCTTGCTGGAAAATCAGCAATTTAATCTTCTGGCACAGTAGTGGCATTTAAAGTCAAAAGTATTCCCACCGGGATGAGTGTGCTCGGATATAGACTGGCGAGTCTCACTTCAGTGGTTGGTAATTTGATGGCGAAGATCCTGAGAGGCAGGATTTATGAACATTTGGAGAGGTATAATATGTTTAGGAATAATCAACATGACATTGTCATGCCTTACAAGCCTGGTTGAAAATTTTCAAGATGTGACTAAACACATTGATGAAGGGAGAGCAATAGATGTCGTGTATATGGATTTCAGCAAGGTATTTGATAAGGTACCCCATGCAAGGCTTACTGAAAAAGTAAGGCGGCTTGGGATCCAAGGGGACATTGTTTTGTGGATCCAGAACTGACGTGCCCACAGAAGACAAAGAGTTTTTGTAGCCGGGTCATATTCTGCGTGTTGACCAGTGGTGTGCCTCAGGGATCTGTTCTGGGACCCTTACTCTTCCTGACTTTTATAAATGTCCTGGATGAGCAAGTACTGGGATGGGATAGTCAGTTTGCTGATGACACAAAGGTTGGAGGTGTTGTGGATAGTGTGGAATGCTTTCAGAGGTTACAGTGGGACATTGGGAGCATGCAAAACTGCGCTGAGAAGTGGCTGACGGATTTCAACCCAGATAGGTGTGAAATGGTTCAGTTTTGTAGGTTAAATATGATCTCAGAATATAGTATAAATGTTAAGACTTTTGGCAGTGTGGAGGATCGGAGGGATCTTGATGTCCGAATCCATAGAACACTAAAAGCAGCAGCGCAGTTTGACGCTGTGGTTAGGAAGGCGTATGGTGTATTGGCCTTCATCAATTGTGGAATTGAATTTAGGAGCCGAGAGGTAATGTTGCAGCTATATAGGACCCTTGTCAGACACCACTTGGAGTACTGTGCTCAGTTCTGGTCGCCTCACTATAGGACCATAGAAAGGGTGCAGAGGAGATTTAGAAAGTGTTTTGATGGATTTGGGAGCATGCCTTATGAGAATAGGTTGAGTGAACTCGGCCCTATGTCCTTGGAGCGATGGAGGATGAGAGGTGACCTGTATAAGTTGATGAGAGGCATTGATCATGTGGATAGTCAGAGGATTTTTTTCCCCAGGGCTGAAATGGTTGCCACACGAGGACACAGGTTTAAGGTGCTGGGGAGTAGGTACAGAGGCGATGTCAGGGGTATGATTTCTACTCAGAGAGTGGTGAGTGCGCGGAATGGGCTGCCTGCGACGGTGGTGGAGGCAGATAAGATAGTTTTATTTTTAAGGTACTTTTGGATAGGTACATGGAGCTTATAAATATAGAGGGCTATGGGGAAGTCTAGTAATTTCTAAGGTAGGAACACGTTCAGCACAACTTTGTGGGCCGAAGGGCCTGAAATGTGCTGCAGGTTTTCTATGTTTCTATTCAGACGCAGTGTGTGGTCAGTGATGATTGAGGATTATTATTGTCTGCAATATTATTACGAATTTAAACAAGGACATTACTGCTGAGTCGAAGAAGGGACTGGAAATGGAACGACGGTGTTAGTTTAGTCAGAGAAAGTTTTGTTTGCGCAATGTAATTGTCAGTGCGGACATTCATGGACCTAAATAAAGACATTTTTAAAGTCGTTGCCGTCATTGAGGGAGCTGGACAACCATTGTCACTGTGTGTGTGGTCAATACCGTCAATGATGCATCTGTTTATGATGGTGACGTTTCAGTTTGAAGGAGGAAACTGCATCAGTGATTGCTCAAGTTTCAGCCGTGAAATAAATTAAATGCCTTGTTATTCGACGGTGAAATAATGCTCGATTTGTTGGAAACTATGCTCTCAACCGTGAAATAACTGAATTCACTACATACAGCGTGCAACTAGTCACAGTGTCTGCCAAGTACATGACAAGTCTGGAGAATTGCTCCAAGTAAAATTAGCAAGAACCCGTGGTGTTCAAGGGATTTCACTGGCTGATATGACAAAGGCGCATGCAAAAGTTCTGTTTTCCAGCAAGTCATGGGCAAACGACGGAGGACATGGGAGAGGATGCAAATTAATACGTTTTGTCGGTATTCGTCAAGAGGGCGGACTTTAGACTTACGTGTTTCACCAAAGGGAGGGGGAATTCTGATACGGGTTTCCATAAATACCGTCGATAACCGAATGTGCTTAAACTAGATTCACTCACCGGGTCTGAGTGAAACCTTATTCCGTGGGGTAGGTTTGGCGATACAAGCAGACATGTTTCTAAAGACTGGGAGAGAACAGAGACATGGAGTGCTGCAGCACAGAAACAGTCGCTTCTGTCCACGTAGACCGTGCGGAACCATTCTGACTAATTTCATCGACTTGTACCTGGACGACTGCCCCGCGTAACTCTCCCACTCAAGTATTTATCCAAACTTCTCTTCGATGTTGCAGCCGAAACTGCATTCATTATTTCCGCCAGCAGCTTGTTCCACGCTGTCAGCATACTCTGAGTGAAGAAATTCCCACTCATTTTCCTCTTAAACGTTGCACCGTACGTACTTAACCTCTGACCACTAGTCTCACACAAACTCAGTTCAACAGGCCTACTTGCATTTACCCCATCTATACCCCTCATAATTTTTTACACAAACGTCAAATATTCCATCGTTTAACCACGCTTCAGGGAATAAAGTCCTAAGCTATGTAACATTTCCTTATAACTCAGCTCGTAAAGAATCGGCAATATTCTCGTAAAATATCTATGCGCTTTTTCAAACATATTGATATGTTTCCTTTAGGTACGTGGCCAGAACTGCACACAGCTCTCTTCCAAATTAATCCGCAAATGTCTTATACAACGTTAAAATAAAATCAAAACGCCTGGACTCGATTCTTTGGTTTGTGAAGGCCAATGTGCCAAAGCCTCTCTTTCCGACTTTGATGCCATTTTCAGGAAATTCAGGACCTGTATTCCAGGATCCTTCTATTCCATGGTACTCCTGGGTACCTGTAAATTCTCAACATAAGTCCTATTTCGATTTGTCCTGCCGAAGTATAAAACCTGGCACTTAACTGCATGGAATTGCATCTGTCATTCCTATGCAAATTTCACTACCTTTCGTTATTTAATCGAATGACCAGTGTTGTTCTACTGTTTTCTACAAACATGATTCAATGACTTTGATGCATGTTTCCAAGGCGGGGGTGGTTAGAACACAAGCCAGCGATAGCAGATCTGTGCTGAATCTGGAGGGACAAGTATTTCTAGACGTTTAAGCCCATAGATCCCCAGAAGTAACAACAGGTCAGAATGTACGGGGCATTTCCTCCGTGTTTCTTTGCCCGGACCGGAGTAAGAACCTAACATCTTCCTGGATACCTCAAATTTCCGGAGCCACTGATCGAAGAATCACCAGCACAATATTTCCATCTCAAGTAAAATGTATGCTTTCTTTAATTACATGAAACACAGTGTACAAGAACAGAATATGTTATTGCAAATGTACTTGGCTCGTTTCAGCTCCGACTGAAGCGCTAAACGCAGCTTTCGACAACGCGCTATCAGGAGAAAGATCCGCAGTACAAATGTTTCTGGGATGGAAATTTTCATAACAGGGACACAGAGAAAGATTCAGTTTCACCCCTATAGGGCGGGGGGGGGGGAGGGGGTGCCGTGGTGCATTGTGGCTCCGGACTGCAGCTGCCCTGCATCTGAACACAGAAAACTGGGGTGTTGTGGAACCAGCTCAGCTCGGTAAAGCAGCCACCATCATCAAAGGCAGACCCACGCCGTTAATTATTTTTCCCCCACCACCCTCATCCATCGGGCCGGTGAGACAAAAGCCGGAAAGGCCCTGCCAGCAGGTTCAGTAACAGATTCTGTCCCGCTCCGATAAAACAATTAAATGTTTCCATAGTCTGATCAGATTAAATCTTCGCCGCACAACCGCCCTCGTTATAAACTTGCACCTATTTGCTTACATGCACATTACCCACTCTGAAAAGTTACACTTTTAACTGTTATTGATTTACCTTTTTCTAACCCATATACAGTGGACGTTCATGGAACGAAACGTAAGACATGTTTTCACCGTGAGAAAAAATAATCTAAAATACTAAATAAAACAGTAAACCCAGACAGTGGAAGCACTGGACGGGCGTGTGTGTATCCGCTGCAGCGAACACTCTGAGCTGATGGACTCACAATTATCAGCAGACCATAGTCAGTTTTATTTTATTCCACACAATGCAAGCATCTTAAATCGGAGAGGATGCAGTACTGTGCAAAGCTCTTAGGCACCCATGTGGTAATTTAGCACAATACTGTATTTGTCAACGTGGAGCGGAGAGCGAGTTTGTAAACCTGGCGGGAGCAGGCGATACTGGGAATGGCGAGGGTGGAGCGCCGCAGGAGGGGTGTGGGACAGGCGGCAGAGAAGGAATGCGAGAGGTGAGACTGGAAAATGTGAAGACACACCAGCCCTGAGACACCAGGCAAGTTCAATTGTTTCCAAAAAATTGATCAATTGGTTTATTGATCATTACGGAGTGTCCCTCCGGTGCGTCCCGCTCCCTCCCCTCTCCCTTCTCCTTCCCCTAAGTGCAATTTCCTTCTCCCTACTTCCTTTCTTCTATCGTTCCAGGATAGAAATCTTTATCAGAATCAGCCTTACCATCACTCAGAATTATCATGAAATATGTTGTTTTTTTGCGGAAGCAGTACGGTGTATATATAGGTCAGTGCATATTGTGTATCTATATACAGAGTCATTGAATTAGAAATGTGCAGATGAACATTTAGATAGAGGGGGCAGAGAAGCACCATCATCAAACTGTAGTAAGTGAGAATAACTCACCTGGAAATGCTGCGTCACCGTTTCGTAATTCTATCAGTTTTCATAGCTGTGACGTTAAAGTAGTCGTTCACCTGTCATTGTGGTCTGGGCAACTCTACTCAATGTGGGAAGTCTGATCCGTCCACGGGGTGTGACATCCCCGCCCCCAATATTGGGAAATCTGCTTCCCATAATTTCCATGTTTCACCGCTGGTGAATGGAATTGGAATCGGTTCAATACTGTCAGATTTACCGATATGCTGTGAAAATCCAGCCTTGTTCACCGATCGTGCAGATCAAATCGTTATATAGAACAATAAATTAGAACCATTTAAAACAACAACAATGCTGAATACAGTGAAACCACAACAGATACAATGAACAGCAAGTAGACAAGAAGCAACAAAATCAAAACGAAATAGACACTCTGTCTTAGACACGGAAGTGAAGAGTCCATATTCTCCCACTAGGGAACCTTTCAATAATCTTACATCAGCGGAGCAGGCGGTCCCCAAGAGCCAGGAGTTATGTGTTTGCCGTCTTTCGTACCTTACCAATGTTTTCCCGATCTTTTCCAGACAACAGTTTCTCGGTCAGCTCTCCCACCTCTCTGCTCAATGGAACGCGTGCAGTGATACAGTTTTCCTCTCAGTTGGCCTCCGTAATAAAGACAATCCGACCAGTGTCGGCTTTTTTTTAACAGAATCTGCATTGCATAAAATATGACAGCGTCCATTCTTGAAATTACACCTATACAATAAGACGATAAGCTATAAGAGCAGAGATAGGCCAATCGGCCCATGAAGTCTACTCCACCATTCAATCACAGGCTGATCCAATCCTTCCAGACATCCCTGATTACACCCCATATCCTTTGATGCCCCGGCTAATCAAGAATCTATCTATCTCTGCGTTAAATTCGCCCAATGACTTGGCCTCCACAGCCGCTCTGGGCAACAAATTTCACAAATTTACCTCACTCTGACTGAAGTATCCGTCAGTGATGTGCCTGTTGCAGTAATGACGTTTCTATTTGTGTTGAAGCGGTGGAAACTGCATCAGTGATTACAAATGTTTCAGAAGTGCATTAAATTTAAGTGCCTTATTTCTGTTATTGGAGGGTGAACTGTTGCTCTATTGTTTGGAATCAATCAGGTCTTTGACGCAGATGAAAAACAGCAGGCCCAAAACACCACTAATAACAGGCAGGGCACCAGTTACAGAAACAACTGGAATTTCTGCACAAGCCCCCGACATCACCTGAGGGTATTTCTTGGCTTTCGGCTGAGATCTTTTTTCTGACCACGGCTGAGATGCCGGATGACTGGACACATTAACCGCCAGAAATAAGGAGATTAGGCATGTGATGACGCGGTAACCTTTGACAATTAGCAGCATGCTTCACATAAACCTTGTGGGGCGAAGGGCTTGAATCTGTGTTGCCCCGCTTTCTGTTATTTTGAGTCTAATGATCAATGTTATTGGCGATTATCGGTGCCGCAATGCTCTGTTGTTTTCTTTGGCCCAATATCTCTAATTCATTTGCAAAGTCTGGTCAGGGTGGATCAGACGCCAGTGATAGAGGTCTGTGCTGAGTCTGAAGGGACAAGCTGTTCTACACGTTAAATCCATAGATCCCCATAGTCAACAGCACGGAAGAATGTGCGCTGCATTTCCTCCGTGTTTCTGTTCCCAGGGCGAGTGAAAGCAGAATAGTCAACAAGTACAAAAGCTGGATGAACTCAGCAGGTCGGGCAGCATCCATTGAAATGAGCAGTCAACGTTACGGGCCGTGACCCTTCGTCAGGACCGAAGAAGGAGAGGGCATGGGCCCTAGAAAGAAGATGGGGGCAGGGTAGGAAGGTGCCAGGTGAAAAACCAATCAGAGGAAAGATCAAGGGGTGGGGGAGGGGAAGCAGGGAGGGGAGGGAATTTAAGGGGAAAGCACTATGGGTAGTAGAAGGAGGAAGAATCATAAGAGAGGTGATAGGCAGCTAGAAGAGGAGATAGAGTGAAAGTGGGATGTGCGAAGGGAGAGGGAGGGAATTACCGGAAGTTGGAGAACTCTATATTCATACCAAGGGGCAGGGGACTATCCAGACTGTATATGAGGTATTGCTCCTCCATCCTGAGTTTGGCCTCATCGTGGCAGTAGAGGAGGCCATGTATGGACACATCCGAATGGGAATGTAAAGCAGAGTTGAAGTGGCGGGCAACAAGGATATCCTGTCTGTTGTGGCGGACGGAGCGGAGGTAAATAGCGGAGGAGCTGAATAGTCCCTGGATTCCACACACTCCCGGAACCAACGAGCCCAACATTCCCAGCTAAACAAAAATGTAACTTTCCTTTAATTGACTGAAACATAGTACACAAGAACAGAGATGTGAACTTAATATGATTCAGGATATTTACAGAGACAGTTGCGTAAAAAAAAAGGTCCGAAGGATCATCGGCGACCCGAGTTACTCCACCCACAAACTATTCCATTTGCTACCATCCGGGAAACGGCACAGCAGCATAAAAGCCAGGATCGCCAGGCTCCGTGGCAGCTTCTTCCACCAGGCCATCAGACTGATTTGTGTGTATTTCTATGTTACCGTGACTGTTCTATTTATTCTAATTTGTTATAAATTGCTATGACTGCACATTGCACATTTAAGCGGAGATGTAACGTAGAGATTTTTACTCCTCATTTATGCGAAGGATGTAACAAATAAAGTCGATTCAATCCAATACATTTCAATGGCTTTTGGAACCGTCGTTAAAGGAAGTCATTGAAATAGAACTAACGAGGACAAAAGGTCTCGCTCTAGTAAGAACTGGAATTCGATTGTAAACAATTTGGGGAGCGGGTACCTGATTGGAAGGAGGACTATCGAATCAGGAGGGACAATACAGGGGAAAAAATGCCACTGGACTAGACAGGCCCAGGCATCATCCTTGAGGAAGATGACAGAGTTTGTCATCGTAACGTTGATTACAATTGGTATCTGTATCTAGCTTGAAGGCGGAGATGAGTTTATTCATTCAACTATTTGTTTACAAGCACATTACCTACTCTGTAAATGTTACACTTTATTTTTCTTATTGATTTACATTGCTTGGAAATACCACGTGGCATCATTGAAATTTGTGAATGAAACGCCAGACAAATTTTTCACTGCATTTCGGTAAATGTGCGAATAATAACTCCAAAACAGTAGGAAACCAAAAACCCAGTCGGAGAAAGACTGGATTGGCAAGTGTTTGTGTCTGGTGAAGCGAAACATTCTGAAGCTGAGTGAATCACGATTATCAGCGGAAGATATCCAGCTTTAACCTTTTCCACATAATTCAAGCAAAATGCTGCACCGTCCAAACGGTCTTAGGCACATCTATACACTGTAGCTAGGAGGCCTAAGACTTACGCAAGTACTGTATTTTTGAACGTGGAGTGGTGAATGTGTTTGTATGTCCGGCATGAGCAAACGTTGTTGGGACTGGCAAGGATGGAGCGCCATGGGAGGGGGCAGAGAAGAAGTGCGATGGGCGGCGAAAGATAGGGGAAGGGGTGAGTGCCGTTGGTGCAGACACACCTAGCCCTGGGACACCAGGCAACGTCAGGCAAGGTCCGAACAATTGGTTTAGTGATCATGACAGAGTATGTCTTCGGTGTTTCACAATCCCTCCTCACTCCGTCCCCCTTCCCCCAAATATGATTCCACTCTCCGTGCACCCTTCCACTTTTCGTCCACACTAGAGACCCAGATCCGTATCAAATTAATCATCATATTTATATATGTCATGCAATTTGTGTGTTTCTTCATTTGCGGCACCAGTACAGTGCAATACATAAAATTATTACAGTACTGTGCCAACGTCTAAACCGTTTACTGTGTGTGTGTGTGTGTGTGTTTGTGTGTGTGTGTCTGTGTGTGTGTGTGTGTGTGTGTGTGTGTGTGTGTGTGTGTGTGTGTGTGTGTGTGTGTGTGTTCGGTGCGTGCGTGTGTGTGTGTGTGTGTGGGTGTGTGTGTGTGTGTGTGTGTGTGTGAGTGTGTGTGTGTAGTACTGTAGTAATTTGATGTGTATATGCCCAAGCCGGTACTGTAGATTGTTATAAAGAGTACCGAGCAAAGATGATATCAGAATTTTTATTTCCCTGATCGGGAAACCGGCTACAGACCTGAAACACGTTGCGCGGGTGACCGGCGAAGGCAGATAGTATCTAATATTGACGAACTCTTGAGTAGAAGGGGCAGTGAACTATCATCGTCGTTCCAGTAGTAGAAATCACTTACCTGGACTTTACGACTTCATGTCTTTAGGGACCTGTGATATCCATGTAGCCGTTCACTTCTCACTGTGGTCCTGGCAAGGCAGCCCAATGTGGGGAGGGGGGCTGTTCAATCTACGGACTGTGACACCCCCTCCCATGGTGGGGAAGTCGGCTTCAGATATATTCCATGTTGCACCGCGGGTATATGAATTAGGAATCTGTTTAATGTTGTCACTATCCGAGATACTGTGAGATTTTAGTCCTGTGTACAGTTCATGCAGATCCAATCACTTTTTTTTTTGAGTAATGAAGCTGAACAGGGTGATACAATAACAACGCTGGATAAAGGATATAACAAGTTGACAAAAAAGGAGGAAAAATCACAACGAAATAGACAAGGAAGTGAAGGGTCCACATTACCGTACTCGGGAGCCATTGAATAATCTTATATCAGCGGAGCAGAAGGTCTCCCCAGGCCTGGAGTTACGTGTTCCCAGGCTTTTGTACCTATGCCTACGCTTTCCCGATCTTTTCCAGAAAACAGCTCCGGCTGTCAAATTTCCCTCAGTGAGACGCATTCAGTGATACAGGATCGCTTTTATAAAGCGTCTGTAATGGACGCAACCCGTACAGTTTCTCCCATTTTTAATAACTCTCCTCGTTGGATAGAACCTGATAACGTTCATGCTTCAATGCATTGCTAAATTTCGCAAAGACACGGCACCAGAAAAATAAAACAAAGACAGGACAGGTGAATGTGTAATAACTCTCCGAACACATCTTCATTTACCCATCTTCAGGCCTTGAAATATCACAGCCGGGTAAGACGGTCTTACGCGTTTTAACCCCGCGACACACCTGCCCAGGGCATCACCTGCGGTCGAGATGAGGTTAAAAAAAGGACAACCTCCTCCTCTCATTCCGGATTGGCACTCGCATCTCTACAGCCCGAACATCGAATTTCCAAACATCCGTTAACATTTTGATTGCAAGATGTCTCTGAAATCCCTCAAATAGTCACAGAGGTTTCCCGGACAACAGCTAATATCAAGTCGCCGTCTGCGAAGTGGGGTAACCAGACCGTTAAACAGCATTGGCTTCGGGAACCAGACCGTTAAACAGCATTGGCTTCGGGATTCCAGAATCGCACGTCGGGGCGGAACAGTGCAGCTGAACCAACCGGACAGTGCGACATGCAGGGCAGAACTGTGGGTCACAATGTTGGCGGTGCTCTACAGTAACAATCACAGGTTGTTTCACTGGGGAAGAGAAAGGGATAAAAACCGGCAAATGCAGAAAATAAAAGCATTGAATGGATCGGCAGTGAGCAAGTGTGAGGAATCATCCGCGATAGTAAAGTGGGTGGACAATGATCTAACAAGGAAAACGCCGGACTCTATGCTCATTCCTGCCTGCTTATGCCCCTCACTAAGTACTGCTCAACATTGCTCTCGTTTCTGCTGACATCAGCGCGTTCTCAATAACAATGTGCCGCCCACATTATTTCTCCATAAAACTGGTCCCTTTCGCGTTAAACCGAAGCCCACTTACTCTTGAATATAAAACGTGTCAATTGCTCATCCAGATGCATAAAATATTGACTGAACTGCATTTGCTGATTATGGTCCCTTTCACTGCGGAAGAAGCCTGCAATTCATGAAGAGTTAGTCAGGAGACATCAGTGACTTATGAGATCATTCCGAAAGTGAGCGCCACCGGATATTTTATCGCGATTTTGAGTTGCTCCCTGAACTTGGTCTGGGTGACGGCGTAAAGAGCCGTGTTTGTGCAGCAGCTCAAAAGCTGCAGCATCGAGCCCAGTTCTCGCAGAGAATCAGGAGGAAGCGTCACCGCAGAGGAAGCAGACAGCCGGTTCCACGCAGAATACACAGTGAAAGGTGCCCACAGCAGGACGAAATTGCCAGAGATGATTAGTAGTAAAACGAGGGATTTCCTGCGGCTTTCCATCTCCGGGTCTCTGGCACCCTGTCCCTTGTCAGCACACCGGAATCTCCTGCGCCCTCTGCTGGCGATTAAAACGTGTCGGACGGTTAAACCATTCGTTAGGAGAACCAGCAGGAATGGGATTACAGGGGTGAGGAGGTAATTAAAAAAATCGATTGGCATTGAGACAGATAAAGACAAATAATACACCGTATCGAGACAAATAAATGGAGCAATTATCCCTGCATAATGCCCTGCGAGCCGAAAATACCAGTACGTGTTTCTTAAACAGCTGATCACAGTCACTGTCCCCAGAATCACAGCCGCAGTTTTCCCGGTGCAGTATTTTGTTTTGAAATTCTGGCAACAAATGGCCACAAACCGGTCAAAGGTGAAAGTGACGGTGAACCAGACCGAACAATCGGTGGCGACGTAAAGCAGGACGGTGTGGATTTTACACAGTGGTGTATCCGCAGCCCAGAGGAAAAGTTTCATTGGCGCGTAAGTGTACGGAATCTTGCTCAATATCAGGTCCAGGACAACGACAATAAGATCCGCCGCTGCCATGGCAACCAGGTAGCGAGTGACAACTCTGGAGAGAGCGCACTTTCCTCTGGACAGGATTAAAATTGTCATCAGGTTCACTGCAAAGAGTATGAAAAAGATCATCAGTGGGCACGCATCCGGAAGCGCCCAATGTTACATGAACATACAATTTAGCCGATTTGTTCCCGGTTCCTTGTCGTGTTAGAAAATCCTCAGGAAGTCTATCGAAAAAAATCAATCATTAGAATCAAGTCTTAAGTGAAGCCAATGAAAGATCAAACGCAATAGTTGCGGAAGGATATCACCCAAAACAGCAGCGTATAATACAGATTACAACCACTGATAATTGGTAACTTTGTACATGATGAATGAAAAGATGTAAATGGGACATAAAATGCGAACTCTACAGACACTTAAATTTCATTAAATAACTTTCCTCAACACTGACTGTTTAGATCAAAGGTAGGCTCCCTCTCCTCATCACTGTACATTATTATGTAAAAGTCTTAGGCACATATATACAGTTGGGGATGTTGGGAATTATTGACAATTACAGAATGTATCTCTGGTGCTGGCCGCTCCATTCACGCTCTCACTCCCCCCAAAACAAAATAATTCAAACTATGATGCCCTCTCCCCAACTCCATCCAACTCTCAGAATCAGGTTTGTCAGCGCCAGCTTACGTTCAGAAATCAGTTCCTTTTTTTGCGCCAGTAGTACAGTTTAATAGACACAATTACTCGGGTACGGTCTCGGGCATCCTTGCTATATATAAAATACTGTCACTAATCATCCTGTCAGCAGTCGCTCCGTTCAATCCGCTCCATGTACGAGTGGTTCCGAACAGCGGAATCGAACCAAGTCTCACACGACCCATTAATTAATTCGAAGCCGCTGACCTAAAGCTGGGAGAAACTGGTCGACTCTCTGGGACATTTTGAGCGGGAGATCTGAGTTTGCTACGGCGGATGTTAGCTCACAGGCCGAGAGTTTACTGGGGAAATCGTATTCCTTCGGAATCTTTCCTACAACGTTCTTTATCCCCTTCAGATACTCCTGCCCTTATGAACGAGATTTTCCTCCATTCCTTTGCATTTATTACATTTCCGATTAAGTTTTACTTACCCGCATTGACATCCTCAAAGAAATGCATCACTGTCTGAATGTCATGGCCTGTTTGTCATCTTCCAGTTTGCAGACTTTCGGAACAACGACCGGGTTGACAGTCAAATGTAAACGCAGACGGTAGTAAAATGATCAGTTGAGGACGTTTTTGAATTGCAATCGGAGGAGGGAATCAATTAGAGCGAAGACTACTCTAAATCGCTGAGATCACAGTGAAATGCGGGGGCCGTGAATTAAAAACAGAACAACAGTAAGGACATTGGCGTTTTATAATTGCCGAGTTCCAATTGCAGAATGACGCCTGATGCAGACACCGTTTGGAGGAGGATAGTCAGGGGAGAGAGAGCGTGTGATCGTCAGATTACTTTAACGCAAATGCACTGGAAATTACGAACCCTTTCCTTTTTTTTTTGAATAGAATTTAAATGAAATTCGACAAATAATTCCAAGCGTGGAACGGTATTGCACAATTCAGTCGATGCAGACAACTACATTGTCTGTTGAGCAATGTTATTCAGATCAATATTGTGTGAAGTGAGCAGAGAATAAGAGAGTTGCGAATATTCACCATAATGTGACTTCGTTCATGAGAATAGAGATGAGCTGTCTCTATTTCCATCGTAACACAATTCTTCGAAAGCCTCAGAGTGACATTTAAAAGGCGAACATAGGATTTAAAAAAAAAATAAATCACGTGAATGAACGCAAGAAAGGGCATTGGAACACTTCGAAGCGATTGTCTGCGAGAATACTGCGTATTAGGAAGTCAAATTAAATTCCGCTGCAATCGCAAGGAGTTGAAGCAACTTGATTCAAGAGTCGACATTTCCGAGGGGAATATGGAGAGACCGAAAGGAGGCAACTCTCCCGGAGGCAAAATATCAAAGCCTCGGTCATGAAATGATGTGAGCAACGATTGAACGGAGTTTACCGATTGAATCATTGGCCATTACACCCGCACAATTACAAGAGGCACCGTGAACAGCATCGTTGCATAATTTGGAGATTTCTTACCTGGAGTGAGCGACAGTAGCAATAATTTCAAACGGGTGATAAACATTAGAGAACAGTTAAATATTGTTGTATCGTTGAGCTTTGGAGAGAGACTCACCGGGAAGAGCGATGATAGCGAGGACGGGGTAGTAAATCATTTGAATGATTTTTAATGCATACGTAATTCGAAGGTCTAGGGTCATCCATTCATAATTAGCAATGATAAACTGAGCAGCCCAGAAGACATTCTTCGGAATTTCTGTCACTCTCCACTCTGCTGTTCCCGGACTCTGATCCATTCCGGAACCAGCAAACCATCCTTCTGCAGCGTGCTCTCTCTGTCCCGCTGTGTGGATCGGCGAATCACTGTGAGTGCCGGAGCGGCTGTTCAGTGAGAGCTCAGTGATTCAGATGCTTATTAATAGGAGAGGGAAACTCCCTTGTGACGCTGAAACCCTCCGTGGAAATAACGATATCGGCATTTAATGAAATGACTCATGCAGTTAACCCTTTTTTGCCTAGTACCTGAGAAGCAGTTGTGGCGAAGTGTTGTCAAATAGGTTTTATCTGTTCATAATCTGTATCTCAACAATTCAGTAGACTTAGCAGAAAATGAAGCTAAGCTAAATTTGGAGATAAAGATAAAATAAAATGTGCAGATT
The DNA here is from genome assembly GCF_030144855.1 of Hypanus sabinus. NCBI lineage: Eukaryota > Metazoa > Chordata > Chondrichthyes > Myliobatiformes > Dasyatidae > Hypanus > Hypanus sabinus. The sequence goes on along the minus strand of NW_026779561.1, from coordinate 23,941 downwards.
CTAGTTTACAGGGAAATGATATTTGTCTCCAAAGCTTACTTTGAATATTGTGAATGTAAAGAAGAGTGGCATGAGCATTTGTCTTAGAGAGAGAGAGAGAGTGAGAGAGAGAGAGAGAGAGAGAGAGAGAGAGAGAGAGAGAGAGAGAGAGAGAGAGAGAGAGAGAGAGAGAGAGAGAGAGAGAGAGAGAGAGAGAGAGAGAGAGAGAGAGAGAGAGAGAGAGAGAGAGGGGGGAGAGAGGGGGGAGAGAGAGAACATTATTATCCTTTGCACTCGACCTTTCAGTTGCTTTTTAAATGTTTAATAACCAGTTTTTTATATCATCAGAATAAAGTGGTTTTCTCCATGAAACGTGCGGGAGAGTTTTTAAAGTACAAAAGCCGTTGCATTGAGGAAATACCACTCTCTTGACCTCAGAAGTCCACGACGCAGGTCCGTGTAGGAACAAGCGTCATAAACCGACCTCTTTCTTGGTTACAGTGAAGAATCATCAGGTCATCTGTGCCTTGACATGCCCTTCGCTCTCTCCGGAGCGTTGAAGTACCGAATGTAAACAGATATTTTCAGAATTAAAATCAGATTTATCATCAACGGCAATGTGTCGTGAAATTTGTTAACTTTGCAGCAATAGGCAATAGACAGTAAGAGTGGGTGTAGGCCATTCGGCCCTTCTAGCCAGCACAGCCTTTCACTGTGATCATGGCTGATCATACACAATCAGTACCTTGTTCCTGCCCTCCTCCCCATATCCCTTGACCCCGCTATCTATAAGAGCTCTATCTAACTCTCTCTTGAATGCATCCAGAGACTTGGTCTCCACTGCCTTCTGGGGCAGAGTATTCCACATATCAAGTTCTTCCAGTCGCTCCAATCTTTCAACATATGACATTCACGCCTTTCCGGGAATTAACCTACGCTGCACTCCCTCAATAGCAAGAATGTCCTCCTCAAATTTGGAGACCAAAACTGCTCACAATACTCAGCTGGGTCTCACCAGGGCCCTGTACAGCTGCAGAAGGACCTCTTTACTCCTATACACAATTCGTCTTATTATAGAAGCCAGCATGCCGTTATCTTTCTTCACTGTCTGCAGTACCTGCATGCTTGCTTCATTGACTAATCTACAAGAACACCTAGGTCTCGTTGTACTTCCCGTTTTCCTAACTTGACTCCATTTAGATAGTAATCTGCCTTCCTGTTCTTGCCACCAAATTGGATAACCTCACATTTATCCGACATTAAACTGCATCTGCCATACATTTGCCCACTCACCCAATCTGTCCAAGTCACCCTCACCCTGCATTCTCATAACATCCTCCTGACATTTCTCACTGACACCCAGCTTTGTGTCATTAGCAAATTTGTTAATGTTACTTTTAATCCCTTCATCTAAATCATTAATGTATATTGTAAACAGCTGCGGTCCCAGCACAGAATGTTGCGGTACCCCACTGGTCATAGCCTGCCATTCCGAAAGGGACCCGTTAATCGCTACTCTTTGTTTCCTGTCAGCCAGCCAATTTCAATCCATGTCAGTACTTTGCCCCAATACCATGTGCCCTAATTTTGCCCACTAATCTCCTATGTGGGACTTTATCAAAAGCTTTCTGGAAGTCCAGGTACACTACATCCACTGGCTCTCCCTTCTCCATTTTTCTTAGTTACATCCTCAGAGTACTCCAGAAGATCAGTCAAGCATGATTTTTCCCTTCATAAATCCATGTTGACTCAGACTGATCGTTCTACTGCTCTCCAAATGTGTCGTAATTTCCTCTTTTATAATTGACTCCAGCATCTTTCCCACCACTGACGTCAGGCTATTAACTCCAGCATCTTTCCCACCACTGACGTCAGCAGCAGTTCAATGCAATACATAATATAGAAGAAAAAAGAAAATCACTTAACATATATGTACATTAAATAGATTAACAGATCGTGCAAAACAGAAATAATACATTTTTTAAAAAAGTGAGAGTGTTCGCAGATAGGAAGAAGCTGTTGTTCAGATGGTCTAAGGCCGTGTGAAGAGCCATTTAGATTGCATCTGCCTGTTGTGGCGATAGGCAAACTGCAGCAGGTCCAGGTCCTTGCTGAGACAAGATTTCAGTCCAGACATGACCAACGTCTAAACGCATTTCATCCCTGTAGATGTGTGTGCGACCGTGCGATGGTCATTAAGGCAGCTCACATTAACCTTCTGAGACGCTGGTATAATTTTTGCCTTTTTGAAGCAAGTGGAAACTTCCGCACGCAGCAGTGAGAGGCTGAAAATGTCCTTAAATACTTCTGGCAGTAGGTCGGCGCAAGTTGTCAGAGCCTTACCAGGAATTCCATCAGAACGGATGGATGAGAGCGGATAGAGTGATTAATTTGGAACCTGACACGGGCAGTGGACAGAGAGTGGGGCAATGTGATGGCTATGGGGAATGACACGAGGTTGTGGCACACAACGGGGCATTGAGATTACTTGGTGACTGACACGGGCCTCTGCGATTAGTGTATGTGACCCTTTTACGAATGGAGGGTGCTGGACCCCTTATAATTTGCCTACCGACACAATCGATCAACAGACGGCGCAATGGCCACTGCTCTACACACCGTCCTTACACATCTGAAGGATGCCTATATGAGAATGCTATTCTTGGGACTTCAGTTCAGTATTCAACATCATAATTCCCTCCAGGCTCGACAGGCAGCTCAGAGATCGGTTCGCCAGAAGGTTGTAAGAGTCACCTCCACCCAACTGACTTTCAACAGGGGCCCCTCAGGGCCATGTACTGAGACCCTTCCTTTACTCCCTGTGTCCCAGTGACTATATCGCTACCCACAGCTCCAATCTGTAACTAAATTTGCCGCCGACACTATATTGATTGGCCTAATTTCAAAAATAACGAAGTGGCCTACAGAGAAGAAGCTATTTGTCCGACATAATGGTGTCAAGTAAGCAACCTCTCCCTCAATGTCGCAAAAGCCAAAAGAGCTGGTTGTGGATTACAAGAGGTCTGGAGACGGGCTAACTCCTATTGACATGAGTAAGTCTGGGGTTGAGAGGGTGAACAGCTTTAAGTTCCTCGAAATCCACATCACCGAGGACCTCACGTGGTATGTAGACACCGGCTGTGTTGTGAAAAATGCACAACAGCGCCTCTTCACCTCAGACGGTTGAGGAAGTTGGTTCTGGGCACCGAAATGCTAAGAACTTCTGCAGGAACACAATTGAGAGCATCCTGCTGGTCGTTTCACTACCTGGTATGGGAAATGCACCTCCCTTAATCGCTGGATTCTGCAGAGAGTGGTGCGGACAGGCCAGTGCACCTGTGAACTTCCCATGATTCTGGACATTTCTAAGGACAGGTGTGTAAAAAGGGCCCGAAAGATCACTGGGGATCCTTGTCACTCCAACCAGAATCTACTCAGCTGCTAACCATCCGAGAAACGGTACCGCAGCAGAAAAGCAACAGGCTCCGAGACAGCTTCTTCCACCGGGCCATCAGAATGATTAACTCACGCTGATTTGTTTGTACTCTATACTATTTACTAGAAATTATTATGAATTACTATGATTGCACATTTAGGCAGTTAATTGACCTAAAGATTTTTACTCCACATGTATGTGAAGTATGTAAGAAATCAAGTCAATACATTTAATTCACGACGAAACATTAGTTTTAATATATGCTTCTGAAGACTTTTTTAAATCATTGCATAAACACTTGAATTGATCTACGGAAGGTCAGTAAATTAAAAACATCGAAGTGCTCCCCCTAACGGCCTAATCCCGTATTTCCGCGCTCTCAGCAACATCACACCCCCCCCCCCCGCCCCCACTTCCTTTGACCTCAGGACCATGGAATCCCCGAGATAGGAGCACGAACAAACTCACCAGTGTGCCGGGACTACGGAGCTCTCATCTGCCGGACCGCCGCTCCTCCATTGATCAGACCCACGGAGGCGAGGAAGGTCCCGAACTCTCAGCTACCATTGCACAGCCCCTTCGGTCTGAAGAACCTGTCGACTCGAAACGCCTCGCAAGCGAGCAGCAACACCTCACCCTACGGGGAGCGAAACCCCACCAGCTGCGATTGCTGCGGACTGTGAGTGGGAGAGTGTCCCGCACCATTCTGCATATAGCAGACACTGGAGTGGAGGAGTACTGATATACTGTGCAGCGACAACTGCACAAAGATGACCTTCATGGAAGAGTCGACAAAAGAATAATTTTCCACTGTCCTCACCGCAAATTCAGCCATCGGAAGTTTGCAAAGGAACACCTAAACAAGCCTGATGCATTTTGGAAACAGGTTCGATGGACTATTGAAGTTAAAAGATATATTTTTGGCATCAATGAGCAAAGGTATGTTTGGAGAAAGAAAGGTGCAGAATTTCATGAGCACGGGGGTGGATCGATCAATCTTTAGGCTTGTGTTGTAGGTAGTGGAACGGGGAAATATTTCTCTGTTGGTGGGAAGAATGAATTCAATTAAATACCAGCAACCTCTGGAAGCAAACATCACACCGTCTGTAAAAAAGCTGAAGGTGAAAAGAGGATGGTTTCTACAACACTTCAAAATCCACAATGCACAATGCACACTTCAAAATCCACAATGGACTACCTCAAGAGGCACAGGCTGAAGGTTTTACCATGGCCCTCACAGTCTCCCGACCTAAACATAATCGAATATCTGTGGATAAACATCAAAAGAGCAACGCGTCCCAAGAATCTCACAGAGCTTGAAGCCTTTTGCAAGGAAGTATGGGCGAAACTCCATCAACCAAGAATTGAAAGACTATTAGCTGTCTGAAGAAAGCGTCTACAAGCTGTGATACTTGCCAAAGGGGGTGTTACTAAGTACTGCCATGCAGGGTAACCAAACTTTTGCTTCGGGCGCTTTTCCTTTTTTTGTTATTTTGAAACTGTAAAAGATTAAAATAAAATGTAATCTTTCGTAAAATATTAATCAATGTGTACTCTCTAAATTTATGTTTTTTGGAAATCAGGTCATCTTTTACTCGTTTAGATATTCAGAGCAAAAGAAATTTTGGCTAGGGGTGTCCAAACTTTTGCACGCCACTGTCTATAGAAGAAAAGTGAGAGTGAAGGCAAGTGGGGCGAGAGGAGTAAGACGGGTTAAAGGAGAAGGTGAGGATGGAGGAAAGAGGCTGAGGGAGAGGGGGTGTGCTGAACGATTAGAGAGGGGTGAGCGAATGGTGAGGGCGAGTAAGAAAGGAGGGATGAAGTAGTATATTACGCTGTGGAGAAGGGAGGGAGGAAGATGCTCAGGGAGCTGCACACATTCAGACACTGTGTTCGGGAGTTTCATTCTTTCTGTGGCAATATAGGACCGGGTGGGTAACAAGAAAATATCGAAAACACCCAATAAAAGACGAACAAAGTCAAGACGACGAAGGCAGAAAATAAGAGAAACCAGAAATTATTAAACGCATTACAGAATCATGGAACAGTTTAACTCAAGCTGATTACTTACTCAGGCACAATCAAGTTGCAGGCATAATCACGAAAAACATGTTTTAAATTGTAAACTCATGAAAGAGACGATCCATTACTCCAAATAGAATCCTGAGGGAGTTTTAGAGTTAGAGTCCGACAATTTTATTATTTCTAGAGATAGGACAATACATCAGGCACATCCAGATATAATATTACAGTATAAAACGGATAAAAAAACAATATACTTAATAGTCAACCAATGAAAAACAAGAGACAAATCTGCAGGTATCTGTGTGTCATTCCAAACACACATAAAATACGGAAATCAGTACTTGAAAAACAACAAAAAGATGCTGACTTGAAAAATAAAATTGAAAGTCTATGAAAAGGGTATACAATGTCCCAAATGTAATATCTACTGATGTTTTCATCCTAGAATCACTGCAGATCAATAATTACACCTACACAGCAATCATTAAGTGAATCTCCAGAAAGCTACAACAATATACATTACTACAATAGCAGGGATGCTCCCAGCAATTGGAAAACGAGTTTTACCAGTTTTAGCTGTGAAACAAAATCAAAGAAAATTTATGAATAGACATGTGTTTGTACTGGAGTGAAGGCAGAGGAGATTCAACATGTATTTTGCTCGGATGGAAATTTGGAAAACTGCCAAACTGGACAGTTACAATTCGGGTCTGTGTACAGGTGGTTCTTGTCTGCTCATCGCGTGTTGACGGATCCGATGTCAGGTGCAGAGAGCTAAATCTCATTGCGGTGCTGCCCACTCACTGCGAGCTCGGACCAGTCCCGATCTGACCGTCGGGCTGCTCACAGTGAATTCCGTCCGCTCTCCCTGTGACGGCGATATTTCCAGCAGCTGCTCCGTTTCCTCCCCGTCAGCGAGAAGCACCGGCTTTGTCCGTCACTTAAACGGTAAGTATTTACACTGCAGGGCGGGATTTATTATTCAACCTGGTTTGGTGATTATGACAGCGGAGATATGGTCAAAAATCAAAATAAGATGCAGGATGAATTTAATCACTGGTCGGAGGTGAATGTCGCAAGGTGCGGGCGCCGAGAGGTCTGTTCTCATGATGTGTCTCCGTCGGGCTGCAAACCAGTTTTATTCTCCCCGCAGCCAAGTTCTCCAATGACCGCCGGTTTTGCACTGCCAAGGTGGGAAAAAGCACCCTACCGCCACTGAGAACTTCGACATTTTATTTATTAATTAGTTGACATGACCGGATATCTCGCAGCGCTGGGGAACTACTCTATGAATTTAGCCTGAGTTACCCGTGTTTATGAAGCAAGTTAATACCATCAGCATGTATCCGCAGTGTTAGTGTTTGTGCGGCAACTTCATACCTTCAGCAAGGATCTGGAGTGTTCAACATTTTCCAAGCCTTGCTTGGAGCAAAAACGGACGTGGGGGAGGCAATGACGGGAGAATGAGAGCACAGTGGACAGTGGAGTGGAGACACACGGGGAAGAGAGAGATGGGTAGAGAAACTGAGATAAAAACGAGAGACAGACGGAAGATCAGCGAGGTAAGGGAAGTCGAACGAACTAGAGACGTAAGGGAAAAGAAATTTCAAGGGAGCAGACACTGGTTAGAAAGACAACGGCGGAGAAAGGTTGGTAGGAATGAGACTAGGAGTGGGCGAAAGAGTTATAGTGAGAGAGGGGGCAGAGGAAAGACAGACTGGGAGAAAAGAGAGACTAGTGGAAGAGAGACTTGTAGAGATCTGGAGAGGCAGGTGGAGCGAAAGAGAGAAGCGTAGCAAGAAAGAGAGACTGGGCGAAAGACGGGAGAAAGGGAGAGGTTGAGCAGCAGCGAGTGACAAGTACGGGGCATGAGATAGGAGGGGGGAACGGGTGAAAGGAAAGTGACGAGGAGAGAGAAACGGGACGACAGAAAGTTGGAGAGAGAAGGAATGGACTGAGACAGACAGCAGGACAGAAAGCTTTGGGGGATGGGAAGAGAGAGAGATTGAGAGAGGTGGGGAGAGGGAGAGACTAGGTGGGAAACGAAAGTCTGAAGTGGCCGAAAGACTGAGGAGAGAATTAGACTGGTAGGAGAGAGAGAGAGAGGGGGGGGGGAGAGAGAGAGAGAACGAGAGAGAGAGAGAGAGAGAGAGAGAGAGAGAGAGAGAGAGAGAGAGAGAGAGAGACAGAGAGAGAGAGAGAGAGAGAGAGAGAGAGAGTGCGGACGGAAGAGTGGAATGAGAGCCCATGCGAGGAGAGAGACTAGAGTCAAGCAAGAGACGGGGAGGGCGAGGTAGACGTGGGGAAGACAGACTGGGAGAGAGAGTCACGGGTTGGGGAGAGATAGCGGGATTGGAAAGCGACAGTGATTGGAGAGCCAGATACTCTGGGAGACGGGAATGATAATGGAGGATAAGGGGAGACTGGAGAATGTGCAGAGACGAGGGAGAGAGACTTCTGGCAGAGCGATTGAGCGGGATAGTCTGCGAGAAATAGACTAGACATGAGAGACTGGTTGGAGAGAGGTTGGAGAGAGAGACTGGGAGATAGACTGGAAGAAGAGACACTGGGGAGGGGCATGTACAGGAGTAAAGAGAGACTAGGGAGGACCTCCTCACTCTTCCTACTCACGTCATTGGCCCCTACATGGACCACGACATCAAGTTGCTGACCCACCTTCTTGAGAATACTGAGAACTCGATCCGATAAATCGCGGACCCTGGCACCGGGGAGGCAACAGACCATTCGGTCTGTTTCTCGATCTCATCCACAGAACTCCTATCTGTCCCCCTAACTATCGAATCCCCTATCACTACTGCTCTCCTCTTTTCCTTCCTTCCCTTCGGAGCTGAGGGTCCAGTCTCGCTGCCAGGGACGCAACCACTACAAGGTGTCCCCGGTAGGACGTCCCCACCAACAGTATCCAAAACGGTATACTTATTGTTGATGGGAACGGCCACAGGGGTGTCCTGCTCTTCCTGTCTATTCCCCTTCCCTCTCCTGACAGTCACCCAGCTAACTGCCTCCTGATCCCTCGGGGTGACTATCTCCCAGTAACTACTGCTTATTTCTGCCTATGCCTCCCTAATGATCCGAATTTCATCCAGATCCAGCTCCAGTTCCCTAACATGGTTTGTCAGGAGCTGCAGCTGAATGCACCTTTTACAGGTGTAGTCATCAGGGACAATTGTGCTCCCATGATTTCCCACACACTGCAAACGGAGCACTCAACAACCCTAACTGCTTCCTCTATTACCTACTCCTATGGTGTTTACATTAATTAAAGGAACTTACCCGGCCTTACCTCACTGGGATCAAGTTCGTCCTCAGCCTCTGCTCGCCGAAGCCTAACGCTCCAAAACTTCCTACTCTGTCTCCCACTGCTCCGTCACCCACTCCGTTAATCTGCTCGCTTTTTAAATCTCCCGCTGCCTCACAGTGGGCGACTCGATGCCGCCCAATCTGGTGGGCGATGGACAGAATACTCCAAATGGGAAGATCGCGCCCTGCATGTTTCTGTGTTCGTCTCACAGTCAATTAACAAAGGAACGCTCCACATTGTCCTCCCTTTTTGCAGCTGCGAAACTACCCATCATTTGCCACCGCGCACACTTTACATTCTGTTAACCGACCCTGTCCATTTTGAAACATCTAAAACCCGGAAAGTTCTGAAGCCATCATTTTTCCTTGTGACAGTCGAGTGTCTGTGATAGCTTGGAACATACTGCAACCAATTTAACAATCACGCCAGCAGCATTGAGCGTTTGGATCGCAACCTACCTGAACTGTATGAAGTAAGCAATCTTCCGCCAATTCTGCAATTTCCGGATGATTAGGCATATACGAGAAAATCTGCAGATGCTGCCATCCCCCTTTCTTTCCCCCTAGGCCTTCCGTCCCATGATCCTCCCCCTTCTCCATCTCTGTATCCCTTTTGCCAACCAACATTCCAGCTCTTAGCTTCATATCTCCCACTCCTGTCCTCTGCTATCATTTCGGATTTCCCTCTCCCCCTCCCACATCAAATCACTTACTCACTCTTCTTTCGGTTAGTCCTGCCGAAGTGTCTCGGCCCGAAACCTCGACTGTACTTCTTCCTATAGATGCTGCCTGACCTGTTGCGTTCCACCAGGATTTTCTGTGTGTTGCTTGATCAGGCATGTGATTGTTTGAATCTATGACATATTTGCGAAGCCTGTTTATTGTAAAACGGCTTTATTTGAAAGATCCACGGTATTGACATTACACGTGAGCTTTATCTACCCAGATGGCCATTTAATGTAAACACATACTTCATTCCATTCCTCAGCTCTTCTGTGAATTTCCTTTGTGTCAGTGTATAGATACAAGTATTGGTGCACATGCTGAGTACTTGAAACATGAACCCAAATTGTTGGAGGATGTATACCGGGGAACTCAAATATCTGTTCTCGTAAAAATAGTTTTGCACCTGCCATTTCAGGGTATGGGCTAAATAGTGCATCCAAAATAATATAAAATTAGCTGAAATTGAGAACAGCAAAATCATCGATTTTCTACGTTTTTCCACCTCGGCATCTTTCTGATTGTCGGGGCTGTGCCGAAGCTTTCTGCGGACTCTATTTGCCACAACGGTTAACCCGTTAAACACCAGGATTAATCCGATTGGTAGCAATGGTGTTAAACTACTGTCCAGCAACTCGTATCCTCTCCACACGGGTGAAGTAGCGTATTCATATGTGGCGGTGCACCGCCACGGCGTGTTGTCAATGATGACGTAAGGTTCAAGGGCAAAATAAAAAGGGACACATCTCCCGCAGCTCACTATAACCACTGTGACGATAACCACCATTGTTGTTCTCTCGGTGCAGTATCGCTCCCGCAGCTTTCTGCAACATATTGTGATGAAGCGATCGAAGGTAAAACTGACCGTGAACCAGACAGAACAGTCCCTGGTTACGACCCGAAATACAAGTGTCAGAGCACACACAGGAGTGATGAGCAGGGATCTGGAATAAATGTGGATATTGTTGGTCTGATCCACTAAAGCAACAACGATAACCACCATCAGATCCGCTGTTGCCATTCCAACCAGGTAACGGGTGATGCATTTGGAGAGTCCGCATTTTCCCCGAGAAAGGATCACAATCGCAATTAGGTTAACTACAAGAAAATGGGAAAGAAGAGAAATATAATTAGAATAAATGAAGATATTGTTGGTCTGATCCACTGTAGCAATAACGATAACCACCATCAGATCCGCTGTTGCCATTCAAGAAATTAAAAATCAAAATAGAAATACGGTTAGCTCCCTGAATGCCCCCATTCTACCGATGCTATGCAGGGTATGGTCTGTTTGGAAGTGGGAAGCGGGAATCCAGTGTGTGCGGTCTCGGTCGCGGCACTCCGGCTGGAGGACAATGACGGATGTGAGTGTCAGTGGATTGGCGACATTCCCACAGTTTAGAGCGAGGCATCCGAGTTCCACGACTCGCGGACCGGTGAGTAGTCGATCGCTCCTGTACACAACACTATTTCCATTATTAGAGAAAGAAAAGACGGGATTATCTGTAGTGTTGACAAAGTGGAGTCAAGGAGATGCAAAGCACGATTTCTCATTACTGACTTATGAAAGAACAGACCTACGTGTCGGAAATACACTGGACCGTCATATAAATAAGCTGCCACGTTGTTATACGGTCGAAGTGTCTGCACTGACACAGACTCAGACCTAGAAAAGCAGAGACCAGCATCACTTCAGAAAGCCTAGCGAGGTGAAATTGTGAAACAATGACAGTATCGACACCAAGTTAATTGAGAAAAGAAGAAATCTCTGCGACCGAACTACGAAAAAATGAAAATAAAATGATTGGATGCTTGAATCCTCCATTCCGGAAACACGTTTCAGCCGATGGTGGCATCTGTGCTCAGTAACAGTGCGGATACCGTAGCAGAGTAACGACGGCATCATACATAAAGTAACCAGCTCCGGCATCTTACCGGGGACACCAACCGCTACAAGAGTGGGATAGAAAATGGCCGCGATGTAGTAAATCGCCGGATATCCCATATTCCGTCAGAAGCAGCGTTCAGTTGTACGGAACGTTTCAGCTGCTCAGATGGACTGGTGATCGGTTTATCAGACTTTTATTAAGGAGAGAGCAATTCCACTGAGGGAAATAGCGTGGCTATCACGTCAGGGACATTAGTGACAACCAAATGCACAAACACTGATGTTAAACTATTTTTACTCTCTCAATCCCCTTGTCATGAATTTGACTCCTCAAGGGATTTTGCAATGCAATTACTTCTAAACAAAATATGATATGCTTTTTTTCCATGTTATTTTCCATGATACCTGGCGTCAGCTATTTGAATGAAGATATATTTTGTCGTTGTTGCTTTTAATTCAGGCATTCATCTTGAAGTCGATTTATTTTGTAACATTTGACGGAGCACATTCGCTTCTGAAATTGAGGGAAACAGTTTGTTCTGGCGGGTGAAATGGAGAACACTTCTTTATTAAAGGGGAACATTCATCATCTTTTCTTCTTTCGTTCCAGTCATTCCGGGTGGTTTGAGTGATGGAAATCACAATGACAGCTTACATGTGTTACAAGAAAATACACTTCACTTTTTCCTCCAAAGATTCACAGCGATATTCCAGAGACCTGTCGTCAAAAAGGGAAACTGTCCTTGGGAGATCAGCGAGTGCTGTGGACAGTTTGAAGAACAATGTTTTCCAGCACACACGTGGGCCGTTTGGCAGGAACTTGACCTCTGGCAGTGAAGGACTTCACCGCCCCATACCCGTCAACTGCGATGTAGCCGACTGAACTTTAAATATATTCTCAGACCTGCCACAATTCTACAACTATTTATCCATCTATTTGAACAAAAGCAGCAAGAGAAATCTGTGAACTATCCGCAGGTTCCACCCTGTTCCATTATTTGCCAGGAATTTATATTTCCTTTTTCCCGATTTACTGACAGGTATATTGCGGAAGTGTTCAAGCTCATCTTTCAATCACATTTCGTCCTGCTCCTGCACTGCTCCGTGCTGATGAGCGGCCCTCGGTTTATTGGAGAAAGTCTCACCACTCTGTTTCTGTTGTGGAACCTCGTACTAATGTGCGGACCTCGGGTGACTCGGGAAAGTATCACCTCCGCCTTCAAATTCATCCTTCCAACGTAACGTTCCGGGTTGAGCACCATCTGTAACTTATCAGCGCTGCTCTGCGTCCTGTCACTGTCCCGTTGTAAACTCTGACTATCGTCTGTACTATCCATAATTCCACCAACTTCCACATCATTGCAAATGCAGTAACTTACTGTTCCACTTCCTTATTCACCTGTTTTTTAAAGCACAAATATCCTGGGGTCTCAGAACAGATCTCGGCATGACACCACTGGCACCAGCATCCGGGGTGAAAATACTCCATCCACAACTATCCTCTGACTTCTGGGGCGTCAGTCCTGAATCAACAAGCCAACTTTCCGAGGATACCAAGCCTTCTGAAAAGTCCTACCATGGTTAACCGTAAGTATGACCGTCACATCCTCACAGAATTGAACCAGGCTCGTGAGACACGATCTGCCCCTCAAAAAGCGATACCGACTCACCCAAATTAGGTAATGTTTCTCCAAATTCTCGTAAATCCTGTTTCTAAGAAAGCTCTCTAATAATTTTCCCATTATTGAAGTAGGACTCACCGCTGACCCAGGCTTTCTCCCGACCACACAAGAAGACATATTTAACCTACTGTATTTTTTTTCAAAAGTTCCAGTACATCCTTTCTCTTAACCTCGGTATGTTGTCGCACCTAGGCCTGTTTAACGCTCTCCTCACAAATGTCTCTCTCACTGGTGAATACTGAACTAAAGTCTTCATTCAGGACCTGCTCTTCCTCCCACGACTTCAGGGGCTTGTTTCATCTTCTATTCCCGACCAGTCCGACATTCATTCTAGTCATCTTTTTCTTCACATACATCTAGAATGGCTTGGGGTTTTCCTGACTGCCAGGGCAGACCTTCTGTAGACGTTTCTAGTGATCCTAATTCAATTCTTCAGTTTGTCGCCGGCTACTTTGTAAATCTACAGTCATGTCTGATCCTTGCGTTCTAATCCTGAGGTCAGCTTCCTAAAGCTTCTTTCTTCCTCTTGACCAGCTGTATCACATCTCTTGACAACCATGGTTCCTTCACCCTACCGTCCTTTCCCTGTCTGAATGGGGCGAATCTGTCCTGAACGCCATGTAAGTGCAGCCTAACATACCTTCACATTTCCCATTGTGCATTTTCCAGGACAGGACATGTCCGTTCCTGATTTATGCTTTGATGTTTCAGCATAATATCATCAGAATTCCACTTACACAGTTAATTACATTGGGGACTGACACTGGGCTGTGGGACGGGAGCCGGTAGAGTGATTAATTTGGTTCCTGACCCGAGGAAGTGTGCTGAGAGTGGGGCAATGGGATGGGTATGGGGAATGATATGAGTTTGTGGGGACACAGCGGAGCATTGAGATTACTTGGTGACTGACGCGGGCATGTGTGATTAGTGTATGTAACCCTTTAATGAAAGGAGGGTGCTGGACCCCTTTTGATTTGCCTTCCGACACCACTGATCGACAGGCGGCGCAATGGCCACTGATCTACACACCGTCCTTTACACATCTGGAGAAGAAGGATGCTTATGTGAGAATGCTATTCTTGGACGACAGTTCAGTATTCAACACTATAATTCCCCAAAGGCTCGATAGGATGCTCAGGGATCTCGTCCTTGACCTTGTCTTTCAGCTGGCTAGCAGGTAGAAAGGGTGGGGTCCCTCACTTCCACCCCTCTGACTTTCAACACAGGAGCCCCTCAGGGCCATGTACTGTGGCCTCTACCTTACTCCCTGTATACCCATGACTGCATGGCCACCCACAGCTCCAATCTGTTAATTAAATTTGCCGACGATACTATATTGATTGGACTAATCTCAAAACATAACGAAGTGGCCTACAGGGAAGAAGTTATCTCTCTGACACAGTGCCGTCAAGTAAAAAAAAACATCCCTCATTGTCGCAAAAACAAAGAAGCTGGCTGTTGATTACAGGAGAAATGGAGACAGGATAACTCCTATTGACATCAATGGATCTGAGGTTGAGAGGGTGAACAGCCTGAAGTTCCTCGGCATCCACATCACAGAGGATCTCACGTGGTCTGTTCACACCAGCCGTGAACTTAAAAAGCACAACAACTCACTTAGAGATTGTAAGCTGTTTTGGGCCGCTGATATTAGGAAAAATGGGTTAACATTTGAGTGAGCTTAACAGAGGTTTATGAAAGTTATTCCAGGATTGGATACCTTGTCATATGAAGAGAATATGATGGGTGATACAATTTAAACCGAGCGAATTTCCTCGATGGGCTGAATGTGGACCGAATGTGTCCTATGGTGGGAGAGTCTAGGACCAGAGGAGACAATTTCTGAATAGCGGATCGCCCATTTGCAACATTGATGAGCTTAGCCGGAGAGTGGTGGATCTGTGGAATTCGTTGCCACAGGTAGAGTGGAGGCAAAGACGTTGTGCTTATTTAAGACAGAGACTGATAGATTCTTGACTTGTCAGGACATGAAGGGATACAGGGAGACAGCCGGAGATTGGGTCTGAGAGGAAAATTGGACCAGCCATGATGAAATGGCAGAGCAGACTCGATAACCTAACTCTGCTCCCATGTACTTTGGTCTATTTTTAAATATCCATCTCTCAGTTGTATTGTATCTGGGTGATCTGGTTCATACACTACCAGCTCTATTGCAACTTTCATAATTTTGCTCTGCACTGATCCTGTCTAAAGTTCATGTTTATACCTTTAGAATATAGTTCTACCATTTAATTAATTCTTCTACGTTTAATGATGAAGGAGCGATCGAATGTTTATACAGGGTTTGTCAACCTCAAAAAGTTATTATTAATTTTTACTTGTTTCTTGCCTCGAGCTGGTATAAACTGAGGTACAGCGGTCGCGAAACACACTCATTTCTCAATTTGTTAGGAAATTGTTTGCTCAGATCGCTGGGATGTCTTCTATGGACGGACATGAGTGGTTGACTTGATCTTCCATAGAGACCATTTCTTCATGTTTCTGGATTGTGCTCTCATTTAAGTTTAGTGGTGTGAATTTTGTTTTAGTTTTACACATTCCGGCATGCACGGCTCAATTCTGGTTTCGTTAGGACAAACATATCCTCAAGAGGTGTTTTTTATTAAATTAACACACCTCCCCTTCTCCCAGTTTCACCGATGAAGTACCTCCTTGTTATTCTTCCTCTCCTACCCTCTACACAACTTACTCTGACTTATCATCTTCTTTAAAAAAAACAATAATTCAAGAGTATCGTGGACATATGTGAGTGTAGATCCATTACTAATGAGAAAATGTGCTTTGGAAGCTGGAACGCCTGGAGGTAGATAAGTCTCCTGGACCTGATGATGTACACATCAGGGCTCAGAAAGAGATAGCTGAAGATTTTGTGAAGGTATTAGAGTCATGCAACATGACAACACAGGAAAATTCCATTCGGTCAGTCTAGTCTGTGTCAAGCCATTAATCTGCCTAGTTCCAGCAAATTCTAACGGGATCTTAGTCATCCATTCCCTCCCATCCATATATCCATCCGAACTTCTCTGAAATGTTGAAAATCGACCCTGCCACTGGCTCTGGCAGCACATTCCACATTTTCACCGCCTCTGAGTGAAGACCTTCCCCCTCATGATTCTCTTAAACAATGAGCAATCATCTTTCAAGATTGTCCTCATTTTGGGATGTTACTGCCGAACTAGGAAGTTGCAAATGTCACCCCACAGTTTAAGAAGGAAGGGAGGCAGAAGAAAGGAAATTGTAGAACCGAAAATCTGACCTCAGTTGTTGGATTCCATTAAGGCTGATTTTTCGGGGTACATTGCGCATGCTAAAGTAAGCCAAATTCAGCAAGGTTTTCTTCAAGGGTATATATTGCCTGACAAATCTCTTGGAATTCTTTGAAAAAATAACAAGCAGAATAGACAAAGGAGAGGCCGTGGATGTCTTTCTCTTGGATTTTCAGATGGTTTTTAACGACTTGCTGCACATGAGGCTGCCAAACAAAATCACAACTCATGGTATTACAGGAAAGATACTGGCACGGATCGAAGATTGGTTTACTGGAATCACGCCAAGAGTTAGAAGTGGCAGATGGAGTTTAACACGGAGAAGTGTGAGGTGGTACACTTTGGAAGGACAACCTACAAGGTAGAGTAGATAGTAAATGTCAGGCAAGTTGGCAGTGTGGGGGACCAGAGGGATCTGGGGTTACAATTTAAGGTGTGCGGCAGGGTTTAAGGGTCGGCACAACATTGTGGGCCGAAGGGCCTGTAATGTGATGTACTATTCTATGTTCTATGTTCTAAAACCAGACTCCAGTTTGTTCTATTTCTGATGGTTCTTTTAACCTGTTACCCAATACGTAACAAAATTGGGGACTCGTCTGGGAAATAACAAAATTGGTGCTAGCCATTTTAAATTTGTTGGGGGCTTAATTGAGTGATTAGTGGTTGATCTTATAGTAGAATAACTCTTTTATTACTTGAGTGGAAAATCCGCAGCAATGAAGATTGAGGTTGGTAGGTTTCTGTGGAACAATCCCCTGAAGTATGAGATGATGCTAAGAGGGATTTGCTGTTGGGAATTACTCATAAGTGAAAACCTAAGGTGAGCACTAGAATGAGGATTTCGATAATACAGCCGTTAATACCAGAGTATCATATATGCAAGGGGACGTTTGAAGAGGATGTGTGGGAAATGGTGTTGAAAGTAAACCTACTGAGGCTGAGGTTCAGCTTCGGTTAGAAAAATTAAAGGGATGATGAGAAAGTGGCTGAGAGTCAACAGACTAGTTTACTTTAACCCATGAGGTTAAGTTTTCCCTGAATGAGAGCCTCAAAGAGAGCAGCTGCGGTAATCAGGGTGAACTGGCATTTGAATTTGGGGCTAGTACTGAAAGCGTAGAAGAGGCAGCTGGCCCGATTGCCTGTGTTCAGGTTGTTGAACCACCTGTGAATTTACAGGGTACTGAACCTTGTGTTGAAACTCAGTTAAGATCTTAGGTGTTTGACCCGGTTGAAAAGGAATGCAGTTCTTTTGTGTCAGATGGACTTGGTTCAGTGAATAATGGGTTAGCCTTGGTACCAGTGGAATTTCAAGATTATCAGTCACTTGAGTAGACAGTGATCTAAAAGTTTGTGATGAGATGAACACTGGTGAGGTGAATGTTATTGAAGATATTGAGAATGGTGGTTTCTCTGGACATTTGAACAAAGTAGCTCTGAAGTATACATTGGTTTCAAGACCTTTGACCTTGCTGACAGAAACAGCTCTCTCAGATGTGGAGACAGTGCACTTTGATTTGATTAACTATATTTTGGAATTTAACGATATACACCTTGGTGATGTTGTTCAAGTCTGGGAATTGGAGACACAGGATTTTGGGACTTCTTAAAACAAAGGGAAGTGCTGTTTTGACCAAGAGAGACCATCTGCAGATGTTCCTATGGAAACATATAGAACTAAAGAGCTTGGTGATGGCATTAGTGACTTGTTTGGAACAAAGGACTTCGTTGGAAGTTCAGCAAATGGGCTTAGTTTAGAAAACATGAGTGAGGAATTAGCACCTGTGCAGAATAAAGTTCAGGCCGCCCTTGAAAGCGCAGTTGGAGCTGATCACGTGGTGGTTAATTGCTCTGTGGTGAAGTGGAAAAGAGAAAATGGGTGATCAAACGCTAGTTTGAAGATAACAGGATTTGGTTTTCAGGAAATTTGGTTATGCAACAAAGTATGTGAAAGGTAAAGACAATAACATGGTGGATAGATTGTCTGGATGTTAAGTTTAAGAATGAGATAGAAACTAGTATTTTTTTACGCTTCTGTAGTCAGCTACATGTTAATCAGGTATGTATTGCTTCATATTCTATAATCTACAGTTAGACAAAAACTTTGCTCCTTGATCAAACTTTTTTTTCCCAAGAGTAGGGAGGTGCGACGACATCCTAAGCATTATTCAATATGAAATGTGCCTTTAAGAGAGAGAGAGAGAGAGAGAGAGAGAGAGAGAGAGAGAGAGAGAGAGAGAGAGAGAGAGAGAGAGAGAGAGAGTGAGAGAGAGAGAGCTCCGAACAGCCCGTGAGTCTCATGGTTACGGAAGGGCGGGGCTATATAATGGGCAGCTCGCGTTCAGCATGTTTGGGATATATACATGGTCAGCTGACTTTTCACACAGACACACGGAGGACAAGGACAGAAATACAGAAGAAATAGACACTGTCTTTCACTGTCCACTGAAGTGTGGGTTTCGCAGTGTGGAAAAGCGGTGACCGGTGGAAAGCTATCCGTGTGTTTAACCCTGGTCTGTGTAGATAGCTTTACCGCGTGAAAACGGTACCCTTTTGTGTGATCACAGTCGGTAACCTTAACAGGACTTCGGAGGAAAATTCGTCGACATCGGCTTACTTGGAAAACAAATCACCCCTCTCTCTCTCGCTCTCCTCAATTCTACTCAACTTAATATCAAGAACTGAAATGACGTCATTCCTATACCATCGGAAGACTGTATCATTTACCATCTGAGCTTGAAGAAATTTGGGTTATTATTTTACACACATACAAATGCATAAAATCTGCTAACCTGTTTGGTTTATCTGGTTTTATATTACTATATTACATATTACATAGAACATAGAATAGTACAACACATTACAGGCCCTTCGGCTCACAATGTTGTGCCGACCCTCAAACCCTGCCTCCCATGTAACACCCCCACCCACATTAAGTTCCTCCATATAACTGTCTCGTAGTCTCTTAAACCAGTAGTGTATCTGCCTCCACCACTGACCCAGGCAGTGCATTCCACGCACCAACAGCTCTCTGAGTAAAAAACCTTCCCCTAATATCACACTTGAACTCCCCCCCCTTACGTTAAAGCCATGTCCTCTTGTACTGAGCAGTTGTGCCCTGGGGAAGAGGCGCTGGCTGTCCGCTCTGTCTGTTCCTCTTAATAACTTGTACACCTCTATCATGTCTCCTCTCATCCTCCTTCTCTCCAAAGAGTGAAGCCCTAGCTCCCTTAATCTCCCTTAATTACTTGGATACTATAAATAGTGTTTTGTTTGTAATAATACCACACTCCAGGTATGTTCCATTTCTGCTGGTTCTTTTAACCCGTTATGGGGCACGGAACAAAACGGTTCCAACCCCTACATCACACCGCATATCATTAAACCCCTTCGACCCCTACAGCGCTCGGCATCTCCGCCAAACCTCCATCATCCACCCTGGTGCATTCAGACGACAGCAGACCCGAGAAAGATACCGTCGCGTCAGATTGAATGGCTCATAAAACACTGTTGGCCAGTAGAAGCTACAGACTGATCAAAGACAAACCAGTTCTCTCTGCCCCGCCCGCACCCATTTTGTGGGCTATGAACTGTTTCTTGCATTGGAATAAATTAATCAGAGGAATTGAATGTGGACACAGGGAGCTTCAGGTAATGATCTGCTAAACCTGAGACCATTCTCAAAGAAGTCGCCATTTGTTATGCAAAAGGCGTGGACTCTGAACTGATTCTTGACTCTGGGACAATCTAATCAGAGCAATAAACCCGAGACAATGCTCAGAGGAGTAACTACTTGTTATGAAAAATGCCAGACATGTCAAACAGGCAATCTGTAGTCTCGTTGGACTCTGTCTGGGTTGCCTCATTTAACTGGTTTGGACCAGTCAGGGTGTAAAGATACGAATACACAAAGCTGGGGTGGGCAAAGCCACGTTAAATATGTTGGTTGTAGCTCTGTGCAATGATCAGTAACCAGGTGACCCAGGTAGGTCAGGTGACCTTGAGCCAATGGTTTAATGATCCAATGTTTCAATTGATGAGGAACAATATAAGATCCCAGAGCTTCAGATATGCCGGGGTGATAACTCTCCAGCGGCCAGAGAGCAACCATTGCCGAAAAGTAGGACCACACGGACACGTGGAGATCGGGAACATGAGGATCGGAAGATGATGAGAGGCATTGATCGTGTGGATATTCAGAGGCTTTTTCCCAGGGCTGAAACGGTTGCCACAAGAGGACACAGGTTGAAGGTACCGGGGATTCGGTACAGAGCAGATGTCAGGGGTAAGTTTCTTTACTCAGAGAGTTGTGAATGCGTGGAATAGGCTGCCGGTAACAGTGCTGGAGGCGGATACAATTGGGTCTTTTTAAGAGACTTCTGCAAAGGTACATGGAGCTTCCAAAAATAGAGGGATATAGATAAGCCTCGTCATTTCTATGGTAGTGACATGTTCGGCACAACTTTGTGGGCCGAAGGCCCTATTTCGTGCTGTAGATTTTCTATGTTTTCTGTGTTTCTATGAATTGTCTTGCCAGCGTAGATTCTTTTCCCGGATAATACCTTTTGTCTTCATTGACTGTTAATGGAATGTCAGGGTTTAGAGTAGGGTGCACACAGGAAGATGGTGTGTAAATCTACGTGCTTTTAGTATAAATTAATAAAAGATACTTGTTGGTAATACAGATTCTCCGTATCTCGTTAATAATTGTTACAAGGAATGAATCATTTCACAGTGGCGTCCATCATTAACATTGCCCACTAACAGGACGTGCCCTCTACACAGTGTTACCATCGGGAAGGAGATACAGAAGCCTGAAAGCTCAGGCTCAGCGATTCAGGAGCAGCTTTTCCCCCGCTGCCACCTGTATCTCAGTTTTGATTTCTCTAGATTTATTTATACTGTATTTCATTGTACTGCTCCCATAAAGTTAACAATTTCACGACGTATGTCTGTGATATTAAATCTGTTTCTGATTCTTTAAATTTACCTTTGAAACCTTTGATTCTGATTCAGATGCAGCGGTGTTGTGTTAGATCGAACTTACATTAGTTGAAAGCCTATCAGAACCTCGTGTACTGTGCTGTAATATTCTATGTTCTGTGCTCGATCGAGCGTACCGTGTCCTGCTATAGTTAAGCAAGTCGATTAACTATTTAAAGCTATGACGCCTTGCTTTTCCAGACTACTTTCGGTGCGTCGGATAATAGAGTGCAGGAGAATTTAAAGAACAATAGACCATAAATATCAGTACCGACCGCTGGATGATCTCGATATCTTTGCTCGGAAGGGACTCGCCAAGTACTATGTAATGAGGAATTGTCCTCGGTGTTCAGACTACGCCGGTCATGGGGTATGAAGGGAAGTATCTGGACAAACAGGAACATTAGCGATAGTCAGTATGGGCCAGTGCCTTGCAGGTCATGTCTAACCAATCTCTCAGAGCTTTACGAGGTAGTTACCGGGAATGGTGTGGTGGCAAGGCAGTGGAGGCCGTCTAGCAGGGACTTCAGCAAGCAGTTTCTGAAGGTTCCGTATGGGAGGATGTTCGAGAAGGTTCAGTCGCTTGGCTTTCATGATGAGGTAATAAGATGGATTCGCCATTGGCTATGTTGGGGAAGCTATAGTGTGGTAATAGATGATTGTCTCTCTCACTGGGGACCTGTGACGAGAGGAGTGTCCGAGGGATCGTTGTTGTAGCTGTTATTAATCTTAATCTATATCAACGATCTGGATAATAATGTTGTGAACTGGATGAGCAAATTTGCCGATGACAACATCATTACGGGTGTAATCAACAGCGGGAAGGAGTACCGGAGCATGAAGCGGAATCTGGACCAGCTGGAAAAATGGGTTGAAAACTGTCAGATCGGATTTAACGCAAACAAGTGTTGGAATTTGCAAATTGGGAGGACCAGCCAGGGTCGGTCTGACACAATGAGAAATAGGGCACTGAGGAGTACGATAGAACAAACGACTCTGGGAATGCAGGTCCATAATACAGTGAAAGTTGCGGCACCGCTAGACAGGGTCGTAAACCTATTCGCACGTTCGCCTTCCTAGACCAAAGTATGGAGTACAGGACTTGGGACGTTACGTTGCTGTGATTTAAGGCTTTATTGGGGCCCGAATTGGAATATTGTGTACAGTTGGGTTCAACTACCTACAGGAAAGATGCAAATAGGATTGAAAAAAATGAAGAAAAAATTACACGGCTATTGCCGGTACTGAATGCTTTGAATTAAAAGGAAAGATTACATATGTCAGCACTTTATTCCCGAGCGGGTAGTGGACTGAGTGGAGATTTGATGGAGGTATACAACATTAAGTGGCGTATAGAGAGTGTATATGCAAGCGGGCTTTCTCCACTGATGTTGGGCGAGAATACAACTGCAGATCATGAGAGAAGGGAGAAATGTGAAATGTTTAAGGGAAACATGAGGGAAAACGTCTTCACTCAGAGGGTGGTCAGAGTGCAGACGGTGCTGACAACACAAGTGGTAATTGAAATTTCAATTTCAACGTTTAAGAGATGATTGGATAAGTGCATGGATGAGAGGGATATGGATGGCCACGGTCCGGGTGAGGTCGATGGCAGTAGGCAGTGTAAATAATTCCTCACGGGCCTGACGGATTGAAGATCCTGCTTCTGTGCAGTTGCTTCCTGTGGCTTTCTGACTCTATGTCTGGGTTAGAACTTCAGTGTCTCACAGAACCGAACAATCTAGAAAGTCGTTGATGCTTTTCAGTCCCTCTGTCAATCCACACACTGAAGCATGGAGATTGAGTAAAATGGATGGTCATAGCAGGAGAAGAAAGAAGTGCAGATGTGAGATGATGAAGGGAGTAGCACACTGAAGGAAAATACCTTCACTCCTTCAGTAAGGCGGTAAAGACAACGGTTCCGGGCTGGAGGTGGGTGTGACAGCGGCCCCAGTACAGTGAACAAATCTGTTGCTTCATCGGAGGTACAGGGGATCAGTAGCCCTGATACTATACAACAATGGGTTCATTTAATCCGAATCCTGTCCTCGGTCAGAAATTGGAGCTGGGAAACCTCGGAAGTCGTTGAATGCTTGGAGTTGTGGAGACGCCATATTTTTCATTGTGTTGAATATTAACTCCTGGACGATACATTACTTTCTGCGTCTCCTTGTCTTGGAGTCGAAAGGCTTTACTAACTGTTGTATGGTTGCCATTACAGCTGTTTATTAACTATTGAACAAATAAGGGCATGTCATTTTCTGCGCTATTTTGAAAATATGAATGTATCGCGGATTTAAAATATAGCACGAGGTTTGGACATAATTGAGTTCAATTGAAAGAGAAATAGAAAGATTACGGCCATGAATGACTTGATGGCAGTCATGTGTTTCTGTAGTTTGTGTTGGATGGGGGGTTGAATTACTCTTTTTTTTTTCACCATAGATGAGACAGAAAATTTGTGTCTCCTTGCGAGAAGTGTTTTCCAGGAACTGATGCGAAATTCGGAGGCTACATATCATTCCGAAATTCTAAGGTGTTAATGTATGTGAGTCTCAGGTCTCCAGGTCTCACTCTCCTAAGTTCTTTAGAATACGTGCTGAGGCCTTTTGCTTTGGAA